>NW_017673166.1:54059-65167 GCF_001879085.1 Nicotiana attenuata
CTATAAACCGTAATCATTTCTCATATCAACCATTCATGAAACTGTTTCCCTTTTGACTAATACCACAACAGATTTCCGGGCCAAACCTCGATATTATCCTTCTAACAAGCTGAAATCAAATCTGTTCGCATTCATTAATGACTCCAACAATCACCTCGAATCCAACACATCACTCTGGTGCTACGACACCTCAATACAGGCCTACGCCACGACTTGCATAATACACGCACCAACAAGAAACGGTCTGAACATACTCAAATCATGACAATTGACTCAAACGAAAGAGCTGTACCTCAAGCTCATCAGTACCATCACAACACAAGGCTGAGACCCCGTCTCACATCATAGAAATAGAATGCCTGAATCTACCTCGAAGGGTCATAACTCCACGTAGCCTCGCTACGATGCGCGATCATATCCAAACACTGCTACACATGAAGCACCTCAATACACTGTGATCAAAATCCGACAGCTACACACAATTTGATGTCTGAAACCAAAGCAATTCATTACCCCCAACGGTGAAGCAAGTAATATACACCATTCAATCCTGAAAGGACACAACCGACGCGCTATTCGCCGAGCAACACCCAATACGGACTTTCCTCAAAAACCAGGAAGCAAGGTATATAAGGTAACATATGGAAAACTATTCTCAACATCACACTGTTGCGGCGTGCAACCCGATACAGATAACATACCCGTGGCAGCGTGCCACGCGATCCACACAAATATCTCACATAGGGAGATGCACATCGAACCAAATTTGTTCATTATAACAAAATACCGAGTATCGGTCGTAAGCATACTGAGTGCATAATGGTATCTACATATAGCGTTGTAAGCTACAAAACTCAAACACAACTGAGGTCCCCCCCTTCAACTTCCACTATGAATCTCGATAGCACCGCACTATATGTGCCCACAGTCCGAAAATCATAACGCCTCACCGCACAGAAAAAGAAACAACTCATAGATCTTCCCAAATCACCAACCAGTTCAAGAACAATCGAATCAACCTATCCCTCAGCAATACAGCTCGGGGCTAACCAAGCTAACTCAAGCTAAATACGTACCCACATTGGCCTGCCAACGAACTCAATACCAGGAAGCCTAAAGCTGCTCCTTCTACTACTATGACTCCTGCCAGAGCCGTACAATACGGTGCCCGGCAACAAATAGATACCGAAATCCACAATCTCACCCGGCGACATGTCCAGCCACAAGAAACGCATCCGAAAAAGTCCCTCAATACCGGAACTAATTAAATGGTAGAACCTCTGCACTGACATCCGCCACGAAGGCCCAATTAAGAAAAACAATCCTTCCCAGCCGTTCGCTGGCCTTTGGAATGCAACACACTATGCTATAACATAATCTGATGCACCTCGCCACGCGGCCTGTGGCATTTTCCGACATAGTCCATGGCACAGTAGTCTCGAATAACCCAACACTGAGAAAACCAGTCTACATCTCAACATCATATCCAAAAACTAACATACCAACGAAGAAAGATCCGCTCGGGCCGCTAACGGTATCGATACACATGGTTTACAACCACTGCATAGCCGGAACATGAGAACTCCCAGTCTCCGACTCCGTATAGCACACGAATCACTGAACCTGATCCCAGATTCCACCGTATGAACACATATCACACTTCACGTACCCAATCATTCCACGAAAGATGTTCTAAAATTCCCCTGTGCCATCAACCACACTCAGATATCAGCAGTCGATCAAGCATGAAACACCGCCATACTAACGTAGCATCCTCAGCTTACATCACCTTGCCCTTTTTACTGAACATATACCCCCGTCAAATCACTAGAATAGCAATACCATTTCCTTAATCGTCTGAAGATCAATTCTTTAATCACCTGCAGCTGCCCGTGCTGCTTACGAATTAATGACTTTCCATTCTTAACTGAACTGAATCCTTGAACACACAAATCTCAATGCTTCACCACATACCGCGTATACCATAACCCACTAGGATAACACGAGAACTCCATCTCCCTTTTCCTAACCACTAACATATATGTACTCCATTAGTCAAGAACTCTCCATTCAATCCCATCTAGAAGAGAAATCATTACACATTCCATGCTTCGCATGCCCATAGACTATATATACGTCTCTAAACCACGGTAACACTCATCAAGAACTCTCTTACAATTCCATTGCACAAGCTAAACTGCCAGGACTGAATCCTTCTACCCGGACCAAGCCAAGCAAGCTGTCAGAACTCAAGAGCCTTGCTGCACAATACCTGTAAAAGTCCATTGCCTCGAACACATACGATGAATTAATCATATCCTTAGCATACCGATTCGGTCTACTATCAAGCTATTCCATCTATCTAATTTCCCTTTTGATTCATCATCCACTTGATATTTCTCCCTCATGTAGTATCGCAATGCCTCAGTCCAAGCTTACCACACGAGACTCGGACATAAGACCACACTGTCTAAGACCCATAGGCCACTGAATACTCTCTCAATTGTTTCCCAGAAATACCACATTCCCGAATACTTTACTCTGAAGAACTTTCTGCGAGTCTAAATTCGCTTCCTTTACTTTCCAGGTACCGACACATAGGATCCCATGATCAACATAAAAATACCACAAGTCTTGTCATTTTCTATTGAAAACACTGTCTTTAGTCACATACACAGCCTTAAAACACCTGAGTGTTACATGTAGATTCTTGAACACATTAAAACCATTCTCGAGAGTCATTCACTCTTATTCATCTACAACTTACCTGATTTAACGAACAGAACCACTCGTGCTTTATTCGCACTCCGATACCGTAAAATGAGACCCGCATCCCAATACAACCAAGCAACTTCCTGCTCTATGCACCGAGCATTCTTCACCAACAACGACTCTAGACATTCCGTAATTCTCATACTCTATGGAACATAATATAACCTTTGTCGAAATTTTTGCTTCACTCATTCCATCCTCGGCTCAATTTCTGCAACTAGAACTGATTTGCCAGCATACCTCGAAACGGAACCAACATAGCACATAACCGTGCAATCAGCTAATCAACAGCAACCTCCCCAACTTGGGTCGAAGCCATATATCAAGACACACTCGATAACCCATAATACTTTTACTCTAATGATGTCACAATATCATAGTGAGATTAAACTCAAATCATCTACAAGTTTTGTGAAAGCACAGATCATCTAGCACTGAAATCCTCTACAAATCTCGCATTCATCCCCATACCAGTTGAGTCCACTCCCTTGAGCGACCCGAATTTATCAAATTTCAACACGTACTCTTCAATTACACATGAGATCTTTCTAGCATACACATAGGGACCATGTCACTTAAGAACACTCCGCAGGAGATAACCCACCTGCTTCACCTCAATTTAGTATTTCAGCACACCTTCCATTGACATACACATAACACAGTCATTTAGTCTTCCTGAGTCTGCACTCATACCGCCACACGTAATGCACTTCACTCCCCAGCTAGGAGACACGAAAATATTCTTCACGCGCCCATAACTCGGACTACACATCAAGCCACAATAGGAATCGAATCACTTAACAGTCATCTATTATTCAGCAGACTCCTTCGTCACTACCAAGATCACATGGATACATCTCGCAGTACTAACATACTCATCACATGGATATCCAACCGCCATTCCGGCTAATAAGGACAATACTGAACATATAAGTTCAAAACACTTGCTCACACAATCAGCACCTCAGTGCTTAAGCCATAGGCAAAGATCCGGCCTCAAGTCCTCCAGACTGGCCCAACATCAAACTCACGGAGATTACATCTCGCCCCTCGATCGGGGAATCGCAAACCATCAAGGCACATATAATACTGAGCGCTCGCATGCGCATACAGACGTGTGGAAGGAATTTCAAGAGTTATATCTCAAGCTGAATCAAGTACGCACGATAAGAATTCCAAGAATGGGAAGTTTTCCTAAAGGTTCCGCAGCCTCTCGAGGATAAATACAGACGTCTCCGTACCGATCCGCGAGACTCTACTAAACTTGCTCATGACTCGTGAGACCTGGTAACCTAGGCTCTGATACCAACTTATCACGACCCAATTCCCAACCTGGTCGTGATGGCGCCTCTCGTGAAGACAAGGCCAGCCAACTAACCCAAATCCTTTCATTAACGATTATCAAACATAAATAAATAGAAGATACAACTTAATGGCATTTAAAATTTGTTAATTTCTACCCGGCCGGGCTGTCACAAGTCACGAGCATCTAAAGAAACCTGAACACAACTACAGGGCCAATAATAATATATAAAGAAAAATTATGGAAAATCAAAAGACAACATCCGGTGCCGCGAACGCTGGCGGTCACCTTGCTCAGCTACAATAGCCCTACCTTCAATAAGCTAATAACCCGCTACCGGGTGAACAATACCTGCAACTGCATGCGAGGTGCAGGGAGTAAAGTGAGTACTTCCAACTCAGTGGTAATAAGAGTAAATAATAACTGAGAGGCAAGAAATCACGTAAGAGCACTCCATCATGCTATATAGGACAGTACAACTCTCTCAGAAAAATAATGAAACCGTGAAAATCCTTTAGAAAATATCTGACTCAGTTTAAAACCTCTTTTGAAAACATCTTTTTCCAACAATCGAGCAAATGAATGCGTAATCAGATAGTGCAAGTCCGCACATAAGTCAGCCCCTCGGGCACAGCACTCCACAAACAATTAACACCAGGGCGTCTGGTAAACAGTACAAGCAATAGCATGGATGCCAATGATATGAGAGTGCTAAATGTCATGACACGTAGTACAAACACGAACCAATGCATGAATGCAATGCAATGCATATGACCGGTACGCTCAGGTACCCACTGCGGCATGCAGTCCGAGCCAACCATGTATTTAACGTCGATGACGCTCACTGGGGGTGTGTACAGACTCCGGAGGGGCTCCTACAGCCCAAGCGCAATAATCAAGCCATCTCGTGGCATCAACCAGGCCCTCGGCCTCAATATCAGTACAGTACCGCTGCGGCATCGCAGCCCGAGCCAACCATATATCCAAAAATCACTATAACACTGCTGCGGCGCGCAGCCCGATCCATGCTCAGTCCAGAAATGCACATAAGCCACTTGGGCAATATTAAAATAACAGTTCTCGGCTCAAAACGTCAATAAATGTTGTTTGAGTTCACAAATCTTAGAAAAGAAATGGCTGAGTTTGTAAATTGGTATTAAAACCCTGGACCGAGATCAAATAGTATGCAAAAATGATGCGAAAACAGTGATATCAATCCCTGAAGGATTCACATAGTTGGCACGAAGCCCAAACATGGCAATCAGCCCAAGCAGTGATAACAAATAATTTCCAGTCAAATGCGTAGTAATCTCATCAATCGGGACGGACCAAGTCACAATCCCCAACAGTGCTCTACCCCAAGCTCGTATCCGGCGTGCAAGTCACCTCAATATAGCACTATGGATGTGCAAATCCGGGGTTTCAAACCCTCAGGATATCATTTACAAGTATTACTCACCTCGAACCGACGAAATCTCTAGCCCGCGACGCCTTTGCCCCTCCAATCGGCCTCCACGTGCGTTGAATCTAACCAAAATCAGAGCGAATACATCATACTATGCCAAGGGAACAATACCCAATCGAAAACAATCAAAATATAGCAAAAATCTCGAAACTAGTAAAACCCGAGCCCCAGGCCCACTTCTCGAAAAATTACAAAACTCACATTACCGGATTCCTCGTCTCGCCACAAGTTCATACATACCAAGAACTCCCAAATCCGAGTTCAAATGGCCTATCAAATCCCAATTTAAAATATCAAAAACTCAAGCCCTAGCTTTACCCCTTTTGAAGAATTTCAACCAATTTCCATGTTAAATCTATCAAAGTTCCATGTATTTAGGCCAAGGGACTTACCTCCAATCACACCTAGTCGTAATCCCCCTTCAATTCCGTCCAATAGCTCCCAAGATCGCTTAAAAATAGTGGAAATAACATAACCCTCGCGGAACAAAATGAATATAAAACTCCTACTGGCTTCAGGGGTTTCCGCTTCTGCGGTCCCCACGCCCGCTTCCGCGCAACCGCTTCTGCGGTTTTTGTCCGCTTATGCGGAATTTCATTAAAACTCAAGGGTCGCTTCTGCGACACAAATTTCCGCTTCTGCGGAAGCTCACCTCTTGGCCAAACCCGCTTCTGCGACCGCCTGTCCGCTTCTGCGGACTCGCTTAAGCGAAAAGTGTTCCGCTTTTGCGGAACTGCCCAAATCCACTCCAGACCGCTTTTGCGACCAAGATTACGCTTCTGCGGAACCGCTTATGCGGTCCATTTCCGCAGAAGCGAACATACCAGATACCAGCAAAATCTGCCATTTTCTCAACTTGAATTTCATCCCGATAGCCATCCGAAATCACCCCGAGGCCCCCGGGAATTCAATCAAAAGCACCAACATGTCTTAAAACATCATACGAACTTGCTCCAATCATCAAAACACACCTAACAACACTAAAATCATCAATTCACATCGGATTCAAGCCTAAGTTCTTCAAGAATTTCCGAAATACACTTTCGATCAAAAACCCGACCAAACGATGTCCGAATGACCTGAAAATTTGCACACATATCCAAAATCGCTTAACGAAGCTACAACAACTCTCGGAATTCCATTCCGACCCTCGGATCAAAATCTCACATATCAAACGGATTTCGCCAAAATGCTAACTTCGCCAATTCAAGCCTAATTCTACACCGGACCTCCAAAATCAATTCCGATCGCACTCCTAAGTCACAAATCATCCCCTGAAGCTAACCAAATCACCGGAAATCACATTTGAGCCCTATAACTCATAAGTCAACGTCCGGTTGACTTTTTCAACTTAAGCCTTCTTAAAAGAGACTAAGTATCTCATTTCTTATCAAAACCAATCCGAATCAACTCTAACTCGCCACATACCGGTAATGAAACATGAAGAAGTAATAAGTGAGGAAAACGGGGCAGAAATACCTGATACGATGGGTCGGGTCGTCACACAAACGCATTATCTAGTTTTAGAGGTATGTCTTGTACCACTACATTCTTCCTCACATACTTTCCTACCCTGTATCCCTGATTATAGTTCTGATTCAACCCTTATCCACCTTTTTATTTTCTACCCTTGTTTCCTTGAGCTGCATTTCTATCCCTTTCTACTCTATTACCTCCTTTTGTGCTTCCTTTCTTCCTTCCTGCTTCTCTTCCACCCTTTGTGTATTGATCATTTGTTGTTGTTCTTTCTTCTCTTTTTCTTCCTGTATATACTTTCTGCATTCTACAATTTCATGCCCATAATTCTTATATTTTTCACAAAGTACAGGTTTCCACTCATAGTTCATATCCTGCTCTACTATTTTGCCCACCTCATTTTCAAATCTTATCCTCGTCGGATACTGTTGATTCAATTTTACCTCCACTAGCACTCTTGCATACGTTAACCTCTCCTTTTTAGTAGTAGTGGTGTCTGCCTTCAGAGGTTTTCCAATTAGCCCAACTATCTTTGTTAATGCCACTTCCCCCAGTACTTGATGTCTAACCCTGTCAATCTCACCCAAATAGGGATCTTCTCCACTTGTTCCTTTGTTATCTCCATATTTGGCTTCCATGGTTTCACAATAACTGGCTTTCTATCAAACATTTGAACTCCTTCTTCTATTACTTTATTCCTACTCTTTGCACTATGAATCTCACCAAAAATACTCCTCTGTTCAGTTGTGCAACTTTATCAATACCTAAATCTCCCCAAATTCTCCTGAAATAACCATCCATCACAACCTGAGGTGGATTTGATCCTAACACGTAACAAACCACAGCTGTTGTCCAGTAATCAATCTCATCCTTGATGTCAGCCATTGTAATTTTCACATTCAACTCTGTATTCTCTTCTAATAGATCAATTCCTTCCTCTAATGGAATTGAACCCACTACATTACTCCATGACTTAGTACTTGGATCTAGGGTTGCATTCGAACCTGTGATTTTGCTCATTTTTGCTTCTTCCTCCATGCTATCTGCCCAGGATGTCCTACTCATCGTTGAAGTTCCTTTATTGCTTTTGTTTCCCCCTTTTGGTATTTCTGAATTGGACAACAAATTGATATCCAGTGGTGTAATCCCTTGGATCGCATTGTTGTTCTTCGTTTTCTTCGCATCTCCAGATTGCGGTACTCCTGTTCGCATTGGATTCAGTGTCTGGTTACCTTGGATCGTCTGACCTCCTCCTCCCGTCTTCTTTTCTCGCCATTGTCAGCTTTCGCTGAGAGAAAACCGCTTTCTAGAGAGAGAAAAAGTCTTGACAGTAGAAACTTTTGAAAGATTAGTTACAATTTTGACCTCTGATTTTCTGTTATGTCTAGAGATGGAAAAAAATTTTGTTTTGAAAACTGATGTGCAAACACATTTTAATCTTCAAACCAAACTCACCCAAATTAGATTTTTCAAAATAAATTAGCTAAGTATCTAGGAATCCTATATCAAAACTCATTAATCTGATTAATAAAAACTACTCCCTTACCAAGAAATATTTTGTTTTCGAAATTAACACAATCAAGCCTCAACTACCACTTTACCTCTTGATTCCACCACCAATCCGCTTGTATCTAGTCATAATATACTTAATAACATTAATAAATGCTAAATAAACCAATTCTAATGCATGAAAATAGATTTCCCAATGTTTTCCCCAAAAAGTCAAAAACCGACCCCGGGCCTGCTTGGTCAAAACCCGAGGTTCGAACCAAAACCCGATCACCTATTCACCCACAAACTCAAATATACAAGTTGTTTTGAAATCCGACCTCAATTTGAGGTCTAAATCCCCCAAATTTCAATATTCCTAAGTTCTACCCAAAATTCACAATTCCACCATGAAAACCCTAGATTCTAGGAAGAAATCTTGTAACAAGAAGTTAAGGAGTGAAAGAAATGAGTTTAAAATCACTTGTGTTTTGGGGAAGAAAGAGTGTTTGAAAAATCGCCACTTATGTTTTAGGGTTTTGGAAAATAAAAAATGGCTGAAAGTCTCGTTTATATATACCCCTCTCAGATCCTCACCGCTTACCGCAGAAAAGGGACCGCGGCCACGGACTGCGAAATATCGAGCGCGGCCGCGGTTGGCCTTGCCCACCACTGACCGCGAAAATCCCACCGGGGCAGCGGAGACCCTAGCGCGGTCGCGAAAAGTCACCGCGGACCGCGGACCGCGAACCCCTGTTTAGAGACCTGCAACTTGATTGAACGTGCAACAGCTACTTTTTTTCTAAGTCTAAATTCACTCCGCGGCCTATCCAAAACTCACCCGAGCCCTCGGGGCTCTAAACCAATCATGCACGCAAGTCTAAAAACATCATATGGACTTGCTCGTGCGATCAAATATCAAAATAACATCAACAACTATGGATTAAACCTCAAATTCATGAAATTACTTAAGAACATCAAATTTTCAATTTTCTCAGCTAAAGGTCTCTTTTATACCAAACCACTTCCGATTCTTACCAAATTTTACAGATTCAACTTAATTATTATTTTAAACTTGTATCGGGCTTTGGAACCAAGATACGGGCCCGATACCATCAAGAAAATGCATCAATTCACTTCTAAAAGCCTTTATATTTTCCAACAAACAATTCTCTTTAAAAAATTCTTTTCTCGAGCTTGGGACCTTGGAATTCGATTTCGGGCATACGCCCAAGTCCTATATTTTACTACGGACCCTACGGGACCGTCAAATCATGGGTCTGGGTCCGTTGTCCAAGAATGTTGACCAAAGTCAACTTTAACCAATTTTAAAGGACAATTTCATTATTTTTCTTAAATTTCACATAAAAGCTTTACGGAAACGCGCTCGGACTGCGCACACAATACGAGGTGAGACAAAAAGAGGTTTTCAAGGCCTCGGAACGCAATTTTGGCTTCTAAAACAAGAGATGACCTCTAGGGTCATCACAGAGGCCCGAGGATCTCAACCAAAGATACCATCAAGTCCTAAAACACCATACGAACTCGGTCGAGCCCTCAAATCATATCAAACAACAACAAAACACAAATCGCACACCAATTCAAGCTTAATGAACTTGAACTTCAAACTTCTACAACCGATGCCAAAACCTATCAAATCACGTCCGATTGACCCTTAATTTTGCACACAAGTCATATGCAACATCACGGACCTACTCCAACTTCCGGAATCGAAATCCGACCTTGATATCACCTAAGTCAACTCTTGGTCAAACCACTCAACCTTTCAAAACTTCAATTTTTCCAACTTTCGCCGAAATGCTTCAAATTACTTTACGGACCTCCAAATCCAAATTTGGACGCACGCCTAAGTCCCAATTCACCATACAAAGCTGTTGAAAGCATCCGAAACCCACTCCGGAGCCTTTCGCACAGAGTCAAAAATCTCGGTCAACTCTCACCGCTTAATCTTCCAAAACTAGAATCCTTCTTTCAATTTGACTCCGAATCATCCGGTAGCTGAACTCGACCATGCACGCAAGTCATAACACATAATACGAAGCTGGTCAAGACCTTATGCCGTTGAACGGAGCTTAAATTCTCAAAATGATCGACCGGGTCGTTACACAAAGGTGTAAGTATTCTTCAATAGTACAAAAAGCATAATGGACCAAAACTACATACAAAGTAGATATCTCTCATTCGTCTGCACAGAAAACTCAGCTGGTTGAAAGGAAAGGAGA
Source organism: Nicotiana attenuata (assembly GCF_001879085.1). Classification (NCBI taxonomy): domain Eukaryota; kingdom Viridiplantae; phylum Streptophyta; class Magnoliopsida; order Solanales; family Solanaceae; genus Nicotiana; species Nicotiana attenuata. The sequence continues at coordinate 64,807 of NW_017673166.1, forward strand.
GCTTTGATGACATCTTTGATGAAGTACTAAGTAAACCTTCTCCATTTTTTTTCTTCTTCCAAAAGATGACATAGATTCTAAAAGCATTTTATTCAGAAGAAAAATATGGTTTTCTGTTATATTTAATAAATATGCTAATTAATAACATATTTAATAGGCAGTTATAACAATTGAGCTCGGTCCCGTGAGCATGAGACTATGGCTATATACAGAGGCGGGCCCAGAATTTTTACATGACGGGGGCATATTATTCTACTCAACCAGTGCCCCCTAAAGGTTTTTAGTGTTTAGGGTGCCAACTGCTTTAAATTAACCATTTTCAAAGTATATATATATATATATATATATATATATATATATA
>NW_017673166.1:65186-74680 GCF_001879085.1 Nicotiana attenuata
TATATATTCCGAAGTTTACGGGGTCCGGTGACCCCTCGCCTATACACATGGGTCCGCCTCTGGCTATATAGAAGGTGGAATGAGAGGAGCTTCCAATTAATACGAATTATTTGTGCTGTGGGCTAGATACGAATCTATATATATATATAATTCTGGGAATAGTAGAATTGATGTGGCACCTCTCATAGATGAGTATTGCTATTTCTCTTTTTTCCTGTTTTTTTGGCTTTTTCCCCATTTAAGTTCATGAAAAAAACTCAAAAGGTGCATTCTCTTCCTTCCAAAAAGCACCGACACCTTGCAGCAATTAATAAAATAACTGAAACGGGAACATTACAGCATTTAATAAAAATAAACTGAAACGGAAACGTTGTAACAATTAATAAAAACAACTGTAGAAACTTGAAAGGTCGCCTGTCTATGAAATACTAGGATGGTTAAATGCTTAAATTGTGGGGGAAAACTTTCAATCAGTGAAGTAGGTTGTGTCATGCTCCTTACTCAAACAGAAATATTTAACTGACTGGCATGTGGATAGAGACAAGGAGTAACTTCTAAATTGCATCATCGTGAGACAACAGGTAATTATTATCAACCTGTTGTTTCTTCTTCGTTCCTCTTTTCTTCTATGTATTTCATTTACTCCTCAATTCATTACCTTTTTCGCGTTCCTGAAGTAATAGCCTAAGCTAATGAAGATACTCTTGGTCTTCAAGAGTTAATTAACAAAAAATAAAACAATCTGTTGCAGTAACTTTCGAAAACATTTTGGCGTAAGGGAAGTGATGGTGCAGTTTACGTATGTTTTGTCTATTTGATGATTTTGATTTTGTGTATGTTTGGTGTGACGTTAAAAAGGTAAAATCTTGAACTAAGGATAATATTTTTCCTTCTGAAGAATACTAAGTTTGAGAGAACTATTTAAAAAAAAAATTGGATACTTGATCGACTATACAATTTTGCAAGGATTAAAGGTTAGTGCATTCAGAACATATATTACTATTATGACTTGTAGGTTGACGGTAGGATGTAGCATATATTTTGATTATCTTTTTTGTAGTTTCAACTTTAATCCTTCATCATTTTTCCTACCCAAGGCAGTGGAGTATCTTTTATATATTTTATCAATTTTAGCTGTTTATTTACTTTAAATTTTGATTTATTACTTCTCTATATTATTGTTGGATCTTTTTCTCTACCCCCTATAACTGTTTAATATTAATTACCTTTATGTGGAGAATATTATTAGGTATTTATTATATAATTTTTTCTTTATTTACTGTGTATTAATGTCGTTTGGTTCTTGATCTTCTTTAATATATATTTTTTATACAATATAGAGTTTTTGAAGAGCTTCCTTTGACTTTCATATATGTTGGAAACAATATAGCAAACAACTCAAATTTTGAAAAAGCTCGAAAGCAAATTTCTGTATGATATCTGAGATTACTAAATTTGTCTCAGAATAATGAATAAAGTGTAATTTTAAATAGATTATTGGTGGGTCAAATATACCATGCATGCCACGTTGACCCAATATACCATGCGCGCCACGTTAACTTTCATACAAGAGCTGTATGATACAAAGAGAAAACAACTCAAAATCGAATTAAGTAGTCCAACATACCATCTCGCAGTTATGTCACTCAACTCCTGTAATTCACTATTAATTCATGTAACTTTGTTGCTACCTAAAAGATGATTGAAAAGTATATAAGGATGATTGCATTGGAATGATAGAGTTTACTGGATGTAGAACTCTATTAATTTGAAAGAAAAACGAACTGATTAGTCTAGACATAAAATTTAAGGATAAGACTTTGCCCTTATATATATACACAAAAAAAATGTGATACATAGATATTTTATGTATGTGTTTTAATTTTTTCCACATGTATGTCTTATAGATTTTTTTTTTTTTTTCAATTTTTATAATTTAAATTTTATTCTTTATATCCATTAAATTTATAAAAAAGGTTATCCGACTGCGCGAAGCGCGAGCAAGTTAACTAGTTATTTACTAATACTCTTCCTTTAATTTATTTGTGCTTCCATAAATAAGACGATGCCTTTTTATCAACTCGCCTTCGTATCCCATATTAACAAGGGTTATAGTATTGACCTTATTTGGATCAACTATCGTATATTAGGTTTTTTGCAGCTATTACTATATACTCCACATTATTTGTCCCGGATTAACGTATTATTACAACAATTGCCATCACACTATTTAGTAAGTAAGTTTGAGTCATTATGCAAATCCCAAATTATCAGCTCTCTTTGTGCTGCATGTATTGCTGCTTAGTCACATATTTTTCAAAAAAAGAGCCACACAAACTGATTATTGGGGTTTTCACTTATTTGTCCAAAGGGATAAAAAAATAAGTGCCGCTTGGGAACAAGTTAAATCCAAATATAATGGGAGAAACTTGATACTATTTCTAATCATTTCCAGACACTATTTTCTCAGCACATATTCAAGTATTGCTTGGAAATTTATCACTCCATATATCCCTTTCCTACTTGCATTACTAACAAATTTAAAATAATTATGTTTGATTTACTTTATTTTGTATAATACTCCCTCCGTTTCATATTAAATGAGGTACTTTCTTGTTTAGTCTGTTCCAAAATAAGTGACACATTTCTATATTTGGAAATAATTCAACTTTAAACTCTTCATTTTACCCTTTTTGCCCTTAATGAGAAGCTTTTATAGCCACACAAATGACATGACCCCACAAACCTTTTACCCCTTAAGCTTTTAAGACCATAATTTTTAAAAGTCTTCTTCTTTTTTCTTAAACTCCGTATCGAGTCAAACTACCTCAAATAATATGAAACGGAGTAGTAATATATTATTGTAAGTAAAGAGAGACTCCACAGTGTCCACCCATTTGTTCTTCACTAAATAAGAAGAGAAACAATCAAAGTGAGAAAAGTTCAAATCAAAATAGCATCTTACTTGCCTGTGTTAAGGTTGTCGCATCTGCAATAACAAAAGGCACATTCACAAAGCGTGCTAGTGTTTTTGCAAGTAGTGTTTTCCCTGTTCCAAAAACGGAGTTAGTAAGTTCCAAGTTTCACAAATTCTCCCACAAAACTAAGCAATTTTCAACTAAAAATATTATTGATTTGTGAGGCTACACATTAGTTAAAGGAAGCTACAAACAGAAGCACAAAATGAAAATGGGCACATTCTTAAAACAATATGTAGTTATTGCAATTCTTACTGTGTTACAGAAAATTAACTCTTGTTGGAGAATAAGGACACGCAAAAGAAGAAGAAAAAGAGAAGAAGGTCCCATTCATCCTTGTTCAGTTGCAGACAAAACAAGAACTAGCGGACAAGGTGTTCTGATGAAGAAAGAATCAGTGGCTGTAAGGAGAAAATGTTTTCTCGTCCCTTTCTTTTCTTCTTATCATTTTTCATTTAACAAAGAGGGAAACTAAAGTTTCCACATCCCCTTCCTTTCTCTTACAGTCCTCACTTTCGGAACACTTGAGTGGTCTTACTTTGGCCTTTTTGTTGTAGTACCGTTCTGCTTGCTGTTTTTGGGCTATCATTCTTATGTGGGCCATGTCACTTCGTTCTTCCACTTCGTCGAGGTCTTGCTTTCTGTTCTCGTCGTTGCTTGGTCTGCTCTTATTGGAGTATCTCAAACTTGGCTCCCGAACCTCGACTGGTATCACTACGTCAGACCCATAGACTAGTGAATATGGCGTTTCTCCTGTGCTTGTTTTTGGCGTGGTGCGGTATGCCCATAACACTTCTGGTAGTAGTTCGGGCCATAGTCCCTTGGCGTCTTCGAGTTTCTTCTTCATGATGTTTAGTATTGTTTTGTTGGAGGATTCGGCTTGGCTGTTGCCTGCATGGTGATATGGCGTGGAGAGTATTCGCTTAATGTGCCATTTATCGAAGAATTTGGCGGTCTTTTTCCCGATGAAATGGGGTCCGTTGTCAGAACTGATTTCTTTGGGGATGCCGAATCGGCATATGATGTTCCTCCATATGAATGTGATAACTTCCTGTTTGCGTATTTGGGCAAATGCACTTGCTTCTACCCATTTGAAAAAGTGGTCAGTCAAAACCAAAAGGAAACGCACATTACCTCGTGCCGTTGGGAGTGGTCCCACGATTTCCATTCCCCATTGGATGAATGGACATGGCGATGTGACCGAGTGGAGGTGCTCGCCTGCTTGGTGTATCATAGGAGCGTATTTCTGGCACTTCTCGCACTTGACGAAGTCGGCGGCCTTCTTCTTCATGGTGGGCCAATAATAGCCTGCTTGTATGAGGCATCTGACGAGAGCTCGGTTGCCGGTATGGGCACCGCAATGTCCCTCGTGTACTTCCTCGAGGATGCATCTTGTTTGGTTCGGCCCTAGGCATTTCGCCAAAGGACCGCCAAACGTTCTTTTGTACAGGTCGTGGTTGATGATGTTGTATCTGGCCGCCTGCATTCGATGGGAGTATTCCCTCCTGCAAATATGCTATAATACAGTTGCGCCAGTCCCATGTTAAATTTACAGAGTGTACCTGAAGTTGGTCTATTGACGGTGGAGGAGGGTAACCACGTTCTCTTTTCTAATGTTTTTGGTGGTTGCTGCTAACTTGGCGAGGCCATCTGCCTCGATGTTTTGTGCTCGAGGTATCTGGTCGAGTTGACATTCGTCGAATTCCGGCAGTAGTTTATGAATTTCTGCCTGGTACTTTTGTAGCCTCTGTCTTTGATTTGGAAAGTCCATGTGACTTGGTTGACAACAAGTAGTGAGTCGCATCGGAGGATGACTCATCGTGCTCCATACTTGAGAGCTAGCTTTAGTCCTGTAATTACGGCCTCGTACTCGGCCTCATTGTTAGTACTCCTATTAATTAAAGTTCTTTCACAACTAAAAAGGACGGACAAGTGTCAATCATCGGCCAAATCATATTGACACACAAGCCAATACCAAGAAAAGTGATTTCCTTTCCCATACGTATACCTTCCAACACCTTAATTAAGTAGTAATAAAAATTGCTGCTTTTTTTTTTTTTTTTTGGTTAAATAAGTCATTATCCCATTAAAAATTACTTCTATGTGGTTAAAAAGTACTTGTTGCCCAAAATGACATTATAACAGGATAAGTAATCGTTCTATTAGAATATTGAGAATTTTCTTTCATAGGAAGGGGTACTATGTCGCCCATGATATATGTTAGTACTTGCATCCAGTCACTTTTTTTTAAAAAAAAGTTTATTTATCTGGGAAACGAGAACTTTTAACCTAAACTAAGCATATTTTTTGGTACTTTTCACATGTGGACGAGTTCCTAACTGCTTGTCTGGCAAGAAAATTGTTGCTCAAACTGCGAAGAGTTCCTAATTGTAACAAGTTTAATTTGAATCACATAAATTAACTTTGAACGCGGGATACTTCATGCACTAGACTGCCTTTTTTTTATAGATCAACTTTTACGAATCAATTTGTGGAGAGAAGAGACCTTAGAAACAAGTTTGAGTTACATCAGCATGGTTTTCACATCAATAACTATAAGTTTATAACAGGGGAACTTTAAAAGTCATGATTTTAAATCATCTTTTATCATCTAGTCAAATGAATTAGTTGTCAAGGTATATTTGATTTGTATTATACTGTTATAGTCTTGTCAAACTCATCTCAAGTTGAATTACCCGATTTTGAATTTGCGTGATGTTTAGTCTCAAATTCTTTGAGGAAAGTTTTGGACAATTTGCACCCCGTCGGCTAGTGTTAGGTTGAGTTACATCCATTTTTTCACTAAGAGTATCTTTTTGCTGCTACGAAGATGATTTTAAATAAAATTAAAATAAATACTAAAAGATAACGTATTTCACTAGACAGAACTTTGACGGGACATTCTTGTTAATGGTTTATATTTTAATGAAAATTTTACACCCTATGGAAAACCTTAGTACCCTATTTAGTTTAAATAAATACCATTTTAAAATATTACATCCTAATAGATACCTTTTATCCTTTATAGCAAAATATCTAATTATAGTTACATCCTACATTTAAGGCACCATATATGCTAAATAATATTTTTCTCTCTCCTTTTTAGTCTTTTCTCTCACATAATCACCGTATATCTGCTCTAACCACGTTTTCTCTCTCTCTTTTTGCATACTTTACTCTCTTATCCCACAAACCCACTCCCACAAACCCATGATTCATAACTCTTCTCCCACCCAAATTCTCTAGGTCTCCGCCATTATCTCTCCTCATTTCGCATCTCTCTAAAATCATTGTTTTAGAGCCGATACAAGTGCTCCTGGTAGGTTTAATTCATAGATTTTGATATCATTATTTTGTTTCTCTAATTTTGATACAGATTTTACTTTGTTTCTGAAACAATAACCATTGGTATTGTTTACTCACCAGGAAGCTTTGGTTTTTCTCTCCAATGTCGGGTTCAACGCCACACAAGATGATAACCAGAGGTATACCCACCAAAATTCTCAATTTTAATGGGCCCTCTTTCTCGTTGCAAATAACTCAAGCGGAGTCGGATTTTGCAGGTTTATTAGCAACTACCGTTTCAGAGAGAAGAACTAAACTACACAATGACAAATCGAAAGAAGACCAAGTTGAGAAATCTTCAAAAGAAACAAAAAATCCAGTTGCTTCAAAGAGGAAAAAACCTATGAATGATTCTTCATGTGTCAATGTTAAGGAAGTTGATGCAAAAAAAAAATATCAGATACACGACACGAAAAGGTAATTGCTATTGTATCAATATGCATTCAAAGAAACTTATATGTATTCATAATTATTCAAGTTATTTTTATATGTATGATGTTGTATTCATAAGTATTAAAACAATCCAGAACTCATTTACACATTCACATTTGTCAATAACTGAGTTGTGCTTACTTGAATATTATATGTTGTATTTAAATCTATTTAGATGTATTCAAATTCACATTTGTGTACTATTTGGTATTAATGTATTCAGTTGTATTTATACGTATGTATATGTATTCTGATGTATTTTTATAGTTGTATTTTAAGGATTTTCAAGGCTCCCATCACTGTTGTATTATTCAGCTGTATTCAGCTGTATTTTTCTTGCTTTCAGCTGTATTCAGTTGTTCTCAACTATATTATTCATATCTATTTCTCTGTATTCAGCTGTATTCAGCTATAGTCAGTTGAATTCAACTGTAGTGAATACATCTGTAGTCAGCTGTATTCAACTACTTTATTCAGCTTTATTCAGCTGTAGACAGTCATATTCAACTGTTTTAATCACCTGTAGTCAGTTGTATTATTCAATATTATTCAGTTGTATTCAGCTATATTCAGTTGTATTCAACTGTTTTAATCAGATGTAGTCACTTGTATTCAACTGTTTTATTCAGTTGTATTCAGCTGTAGTCAGTTGTAGTCAACTGTTTTATTCACCTATAGACAATTGTATTCAACTGTATTATTCATATGTATTTCTCTGTATGATCCCTTTGAAGTTTTTTCATATCAGATCTGCCTCAACAGAAAGCTGGGAGCATGTAAGTATTCAATCATCATTCTTGTATGTTATATACAAATCTAATTGTATGAATTAGATTTAATTGTTTCAATCAATTATTTTTTAGGGATTGTGGGGTGCATGTTGCAGCACACGCAGAGTTTCTGAGCACTCTTGGTGAGATTCCACAAACAACATTTGATTCCAATCTACTCCGTCAAAGATATGGTGCTCTCCTCTGGGACTATGCTATGCGGAAGATAGATGCCGATGCCATAAGCGAGAATGAAACACCTTCAAAGATTGCTAGCCAAATTACGGATTCAGGTTCAAAGATGCAGATAGTGTTAGAGTAGCTTTAGGTTAATGTAGTTTTGGAATGTAGTTTGAAGAAGAATACTGTTTTGAGTATGAATTTTGGTGAAGATGGTATTTAATTTGAAAAAATTATCACTTTATCAACAGTGTTCGTGTATGACAATTGCAACATTTCAATCGTTGTTTCACTGGTTTGTTCATAAGTATTCATGCTTATTCTTCAGTTTGTATTCATATTTATCTTACAGGATTCAAGTAAGTATTAATACCAAGTAACTTTGCTTGAACAAGTTTTAGGTATTAAACATGTAAATATCAAAGTCAGAAACTTTATGTATTCTGATGGTAGGTTATATTACAGAATTCAGATGTATTTTTTGAATTCAGGTGTATTCAGTTGTATTTAACTGTATTATTCACCTGCATTCAGTGGTATTCAGCAGCATTCATTTATATGTATCTTTCAAGTTCAGTTAATACATATTAAAGAATACACATTCAGATGTATTAAACAGGTTATACGTATTCAGTTGTATTCAGCTGTAGTCAGTTGTATTCAACTGTTTTATTCAGCAGTAGTTAGTTGTATTCAAGTGTATTATTCAGCTGTATTCATTTGTATTTTGTTATATTCATCTACATCCAGTTCTACTCAACTGTATTATTCATAAAAATACTTCAGTTGTATTCAGTTGTATTTTTTAGTATTCATCTATACTCAGTTCTACTCAACTGTATGTATTTCTCTGTATTCAGTTGTCATTTCTATGTATTCAGCTATATTGAATTTAATATGTATCTTTCAAATTCAGTTAATACTTGAAAAAGAATATAAATTCAGATGTATTAAACAGGTTATTGTCTAGTTAGAGAATATAAATTCAGACTTAATGAAATTGTTATATTACAACTGGGTATATAGATATATTCCGATGAATTCTGACTAGTATGTATATAACTCAGGCACTGTCTATAATAAACTGTCAAAATATATGTGGACAAGGTTATATTCGATTGTATCCAACACATTAAGGCAACTATATGTATTCAGAATCTATTCACGAAAGTCATTTCAGAATATATTTCTTGACAATGAGAATTTATTACTTGACAATGTCATCATAAGTATTGACAAATCGTTGAAGCAACAATACATGTCAGAGTGTTAACTATTAATACGTGGAGCATTTCTACACGTTCGCTTGTTATGTCCTCCCTGCCCACATATGCTACATGAATGTTGATTTTTCGGCTGCAGCAACTCACTTAAAGTTTTATCGCGCTTCTTCTTTGGCCTTCCAGGAGGTCTTTTCTATTTGGGTGGTAGTACAACCTCCTCTGCAACATAATCTGGTATATTCCAGTCATTTCTGTCCGGTAGCGGGTACACTGGCACATCGTATGTCATTACAATTGTATTTGGTTTGTAATAGTTAGAGCAATATTCTTCTGGCATTAGAAACTTGCTCTTCAATACAGCCCAAGCATGTGGGCATGGCAATTCATCAACTTGGAACCTCCCACAAAAGCATTTTTTCTCTAACTGGCAGACTGTGTAATTCCTCCCACCATCGTTAACCGTATGTAAGTATTCAGTTGATGGTACCAACCTCCTTTAAAAAATACGAAATATAAGTTTTTGAGTCACATATAACTGAAATTCCAAAATGTATAATGCTGAATTA
>NW_017673166.1:74700-85236 GCF_001879085.1 Nicotiana attenuata
TATAGATGAATACATCATATAGTTTAGACCAGCAGATATCAACTGTAATTAGTGCAAAACTTATCAAAAGTCTGCTGTACTTTATGCAACAGGAGGCTAACAAAAACATTAGAAGGATACGTCATGACAATACATATTAAAATTACATATAATACAGCTCTGTTAATTGTATTCTGATGTATACGAATAGTTTTTGCAGCATGTTTTTAGTTATATTCAGTTGTATCCATATCAGATCTTCGAAAAAATATGTCTTGTATGTGTTTGAATTTAGTTGTATTCATATGTATTAATGATAGTTGTATTTAAAAAATGATTGTATTCAGTTGTATTCATGCTCTGGCTATGATGGCTTGAAAGGTCTACCATACTCTGGCAACTAGAAGAAAGAGAAGATCTGCATGATCCTGTTCTGACTCTTTCTGGAGTACTTGATCTGGAAGTTGGGCGGCGCCCTTGCTCTTCTTCCTTCCTTGCTAAGGCTGCCTTAAGACCGGCAATCTGTTGAAGGGGAAAAACTAAAACTTAAAATCCAAATGCAATTCTTCTAGACTACATCTTTTGAAGAAAAGAATTGTCTTTTTGTTATCTACATTGTAGAAGGGAAAAGCAGTTCATGCCTATAAGTTCACTGATAAACAAAAAATATGGCAATTTTGAAACCTGTTCTTTTAGTTCCTTGACGTCAGAACTCTCCTTGTTGACCCGTGCAGTACCAAGCTCAACGGTAGAAACTCGTGCAGTACCAAGCTCGACTGTAAAAATATGGCAGTTTTTGTTGGTTGAGTTAAATTAGGAGAATATCGTGTGATTTGATTTCCTTCCATTTTTAACTAGTTTAACCTTCCACATTTTGCGCAGATACGTTACTGTATTCACGTTAATGCCGCTTGAATACAGTTAAATACATATCAAACTTAGCTGGAATTCCCTTTTTAACGCCTATATTTTCTATTGTATTAATGAATACAACAGCTTAAATACATAAAATACATTGTATAAAAACATAAAAGATATCTATAATACGTAATATAGCAAAAGGTATCTATAAATGGCCAATTAGACCTAAAAGATGGCGCTTTATGGAAAATTCTCTTATTTAATTTGTTTCGGTTAATGTCTATTCATATTTTTTTATACGCTTTGATTTTGTCTAAATTAATACACACACATACTTTCTTCCTATTTGCTTTTCCTAATAGACGGTCTATCGGAAACAAGTTCTCTACTTTTACGAGGTAGGGGTAAGGTCTGTGTATACACTATCTCCCCATGCTACACTAAATTAAATTGTTGTTGTTGTATCTGCCTATGACATGATTAGTTACCAGAGTTTAGGATAAAAACTTACCCGCACCACTATTTACACTAAAATTGAAATTGCTTAATTTGCTTAGTTTGATTCATGCTAATTAGATTAGGTATCTCTTACATTATGGGTGTGTTTGGTATGAAGGAAAACATTTTCCGGAAAATGTTTTCCAATTTTCCTATGTTTGATTGGCTTAAATGTTTTGGAAAATATTTTCCTTATCAACTCATTTTCCTCCAAGGAAAATGTTTTCCTTATCAAGAGAAGGGAAAACATTTTCCAAAACTCCTTCTCAACATTCNATTTTACAAGTACCAAAGTTATGAGTTCAGAAGTTTATGTGTTTGGAAGTTTACGGGTTTAGAAATTAATAAGTTTACGGGTTCGAAATTCCGCGGTTCGAAAGTTTATGAAATTTGTGGATTCGGAAGGTTGTTGGTTTGAAAGTTTATGGCTTCATGTTTATTATATCTAAATTATTTATGAATACTCTTGAAAAGTCATTTTCTTTAATGTGCGAACCAAACACGGAAAATGAATAAGATTACTACTTGTTTTCCAAGAAAACATTTTCTTGAAAAATATTTTCATCGGAAAACATTTTCCGTTGTACCAAACACACCCTATATTGAGAGAGATACACAGTCTACAACTTGCCTAATTGGGGGGAGCTGTAAATAGGGAGAGTACATCCATAAGTAATGTTACTAATAGTCACCATCATGAATAATCATGTTATAGTTCTAAATTAAGAAAGTTAATTATGGGGTATCCTATATATATACTACAATACTTTGATTTTTAATTACTATATTTATGCATGATAATACTCAATTTCTTGAGTGGAAGTATGCACATAATGCAAATAATACAACTTCGTTGAGCAGAACTGGTACTTGGAGAGAGCTAGGAGCCACGAACAGATATTCATACGCGAGTTTAAGTTTTATAGTGTTAAAAAATTACACAATCTGCATATCACTTATAAAAAAAATTAATGACAAATAACCTTTTCTGATATTAATCATTAATTGATAATCTGCAAAAAATATAACTAACTTGCTTGTAATTCCTATCACATACTGTATTAAACTACACTAGTATAAAAAACTTTAGAGTGTGAGTACGTATATATAACTAGCCAACGTCATTCGGTAGCCGTCAGGGAAATCTTAAAAAACCGCTTTAGTTGGGACTGATAAAAACCAACAGCTGTTTTTGTAGTTGTGGTGGAATTAGAGAGAGTCCCGAACCCAATTGTGGTCTTTTTGGAAAAGTGTGACATAAATATATGTAAAAAAAAGAGTAATCATTCTATATATAAGGCGGTTTTATACCGCGCTATAGCCGGTGTTAGCATTTTCATGCATAGCGCCTTAAAGAACAACGCTATACATCTTTGCCTAGAAATCTGCTGCTACATTTAATTACTTCTCTATACAAATGGCCAAAATAGCTTCAAACTGAATTTGAAATGACTTGTCTGCGTCAGTTTAACGGTTGGTGGTTGAAACATTTTCCCAACTTTTAAGTTAGATGGGTAATTTCTGAGAAAGTTTGTTTTAAGTTTTAACACATGCATGAATATGAGAATGTGAGTGTGGTTATACATAATTATTTAAAGTCAAAGAAAGAAAAAATCTACAACTCACTTTGTAGATGTAGAAATAGGATGAAAATGATTTCTTAAAAAGTGTATCTTTCGCGTGTTCAAGTTGAACACAGCAATAGGCCACTCATTACACAATTAATTTTCAGGGTTTGGTAAATATACTACTTATATCTTAGGAATTAAATATTTTTCAAAAAGGCAAATCTAGGTATAGCGTTATTCTTTAAGGCGCTATACATGAAAATGCTAACACCGGCTACATCGCGGTTATTTACCGCGCTATACTTTAACGGCCAAAACATGTTAAAGTATAGCGCGGTGTAAAACCGCGTTATATATAGAATGGTCACTCTTTTTTTTTTTTACACATATTTATGTCACACTTGTCCAAAAAGACCACAATTGGGTTCCAACTCAATTAGAGAAGTATTTTTCCCATTTTAGTAATTTCCCTTTTAGGAGTCGAGCATTCTTATTGACGGATTTGCCGACAATTTTACCCCTTTGGGACAGCTAATAATGGAAGGGTGACTATGACACTGGATTTAAAACCCCGTATTTTATGTCAGCTAATTTCTACTCCTATATCATTTATTGAGGGTCCAGTTGACTTGACAAAATGTTGTGCCTCAAGTTTGCTTTACTAACACGGTAAAATTTTAAGGAAATTAAAATTTACGTGTTCAATTCATCATCTATCACAACACGGTAATATCCTTCCTCCATCTTCATGTGTGTTCTATATTATCATTCGCAATTATTTAGGTTATTTGAAAGTTAATTTACATGTAATTCTATTTAATAAATATTAATCCCTGACGTATAGTAAATGTTAGGCAAAATACCTTATCACCCCCTACATTTGTCACGGATTATTAGTTATAGTTAGCAAAAGGAAGATACTTATATTATAATGTTACTATCCGGATTTTCCAACATCGGAAGTCGTGATGACGCCTACTCGTGGAAGCTAGGCAAGCCACATATTGCAGAATTATTAACTCATTTATTAGCCCTTTTTAACTATTTAACTAACATGGAAATCAACAGTAAAGCATTACCGATAAATAAAAACGAGCGGAAGACTTAATCTGATAAATTAAACCATAACCAGTACGACTATGCCAACATACATCTCTACCCGAAATCCGGTGTCACAATATCACGGACTGTCTAGGAATACTACATAAAAATGTCTGAAAGAAAAGTAATGTCTGTCTCGGAAGTAGATGAAAACAGAATACATATAAAGATAGAAGAGAACGCCGGGCCTGCGGACGTCTGCAGGACTACCTCGGGATCTCTGACGGGACTGAAGGCTACCACCCAAAGCTATGGTCCAAAAGTTGTCGCTCCGGGATCTACACATAGTGCAGAGTGTAGTATCAGCACAACCGACCCCATGTGCTGGTAAGTGCCTGGCCTAACCCCGGCGAAGTAGTGACGAGGCTATGACCAGACTACCAAATAAACTTGTGCAGTTATATATATACACTACGCAGCGGAAATTAAACAAGAATATACAATTAAAGATTGGGGGGGGGGGGGGAGGGGGGGTACATGCTGCAGGGGAATATCAATACCAACAGTAATTTAAGAGAAAGGCATAAGGACAACTTAGAACTTACAGCCAAACAATAAGGAAATCACAGCCGATCTATAAGCACTTTATATTATCAATTTTTGCGGCGCGCAACCCGATCCCAAAACATAATATCACTGTTGCAGCGTGCAACCCGATCCATATCATTTATCACTGTTACGGCGTGCAACCCGATCCAATTATATAGTTGTTGCGGCGTGCAACTCGACCCATTTATATCATTGTTGCGGCGTGCAACCCGATCCAAATAAGATATTGTTGCGGCGTGCAACCAGATCCACATATATATATTTCAACACCAATCACAACAAGCGCCCCGGCAAGGGACCAATAAGGAAACAACACTGTCCCGACAAGGGAATCAACAGTATAAGTAAATACGTCCCAGCAAGGGAAAATCAGCTATAACCAAACTTGTTCCAACATCTAACTACCTCAACTAGCACCAATACTCAATCATAAGTAATCTCCATGAGAATAATCATAAACCTTGCTCAACACAGAGAATCAACAACTTAGGCATTCGTAGTACTTTCTCAAGAACACACTAATTCAATTTAAGACTCACGGTCATGCTCGACACCGACGTATAGATACTCGTCACCATGCCTATACGTCGTACTCGACAAGTAACATGTAGCAAATAGGACAGAACTCCTATTCCCTCAAGCTAAGGTTAGACCAAACACTTACCTCAAACTTCCACGGCTAACTCAAGCCTCAAACACCGCTTTTCCTTTAGAATCCGCCTCCGAATTACTTGTAACTAATTCAAATTAACATAACAACATCAATAAATGCTAAATAATCCAATCCCAAGGTTAAATTATAGGTTTTCCATCACCTTCCCCAAAAAGTCAAAAATTGACCCCGGGCCCGCTTGGTCGAAACTCGAGGTTCGGACCAAAACCCGTTCACGCATTCACCCACGAGCCCAAATATGCAATAAATTTCGAAATCTGACCCCAAAACGAGGTCTAAATCCCAATTAATCAAAAAGCCCTATCTCTACCCAAATCCTCAATTTTCTACCATTAAAACCCTAGGATTATTGATAAAAGTTGATGAAAAATATTAAGGTGTTGAAAGAAATCAGTTAATGAACACTTACTTGTGATTTGGAAATCTCTTGAGAAAATCGCCCTAGGTCTTTTATTTTTTTGAAAGTTTGAAAGAAAAATCGCTGAAGTTATGTTTTAAAAGACTCACTGCCCGACTTTCGCACTTGCGGGGCCTGGGTCGCACCTGCAAGACCGCACGTGTAGAAAGCTGATCGCTTCTGCGGAAATGACTAGGCCCCGTTGGGGTCGTATCTGCGAGAAAAGGACCCGCTCCAGCGGAACCACATCTGTGGAAAGTTGTCCGCATCTGCGAGACTGGACCGCACCTGCGACCCACTGTGCGCACCTGCAGTGCTTGACTCGCAGGTGCGGTTACACCAGAACTGATGCAACAATAGTGTTTTCTTAAGTTTAAACACCCCGGGACCTACCTGAAACTCACCCGAGCCCTCGGGGCTCCAAATTAATCATACTTACTAACTCAAAAATATCATATGAACTTATCCGTGCAATCAAATCGCCAAAATAACTGTTTAAACAACGAATTGAGCATAGAAATCTAAGAAAAATCTCAAAACTTTCAAAGTAGGAATTTTCACAACTACGGCTCCGAATCACCTCAAACGACTTCCGTTTCTTACCAAATTTCACGAACTCATCTTATTTCACATATAAGACCTGTACTGGGCTCCGGTACCAGAATACGGGCCCGATACCATCAAATTCTAAATGCATTTCATTTCCAAAACTCATAAAAATTTCCAGAAAACAATTTTCTTTAAAAATTTATTTCTCGGGCTTGGGACCTCGGAATTCGATTCCGGGCATACGCCCAAGTCCCATATTTTTCCATGGACCCTCCGGGACCGTCAAATCACGGTTCCGGGTTCGTTTACCAAAAATGTTGACCGAAGTCAACTTAAATGCATTTTAAGTCAAAATTTCAACATTTTTCACAGATTTTCACAAAATGGCTTTCCGGCTACGCGTCCGGACTGCGCGCGCAAATCGAGGTGATGCCGAAAGAGGTTTTTAAGGCCTCGAAATGCAGAATTTATTTCTAAAACAAGTGATGTCCTTTTGGGTCATCACATCCTCCACCTCTAAAACTACCGTTCATCCTCGAACGAACATAAGAAGGAAGTACCTGAGTCGAGGAAAAGATGGGGATAACGGCTCCGCATGTCGGACTCGGACTCCCAGGTCGATGCCTCAGCAGGCTGACCTCTCCACTGAACACGAACAGAAGGAAAACTCTTCGATCTCAACTGACGAACCTGCCGGTCTAGAATAGCTACCGGCTCCTCCTCATAAGACAAGTCCTTGTCCAACTGGACAGTGCTGAAATCTAACACGTGGGATGTATCGCCGTGATACTTCCGAAGCATGGACATATGAAACACTGGATGCACGGCTGATAAGCTCGGCGGCAATGCAAGTTTGTAAGGCACCTCTCCCACTCGATCAAGAATCTCAAACGGGCCAATGAACCTAGGGCTAAGCTTGCCCTTCTTCCCAAACCTCATCACGCCTTTCATAGGCGACACTCGAAGCAATACCCGCTCACCAACCATGAAAGCCAAATCACAAACCTTACGGTTGGCATAACTCTTTTGCCTGGACTGAGCTGTACGAAGCCTGTCCTGAATAATCCTGACCTTGTCCAAGGCATCCTGTACTAGATCTGTACCCAATAACCGAGCCTCTCCCGGCTCAAACCATCCAACGGCGACCGACACCGCCTACCATACAAAGCCTTATAAGGAGCAATCTGGATGCTCGACTGGTAGCTGTTGTTGTAGGAAAACTCTGCTAAAGGAAAGAACTAATCCCACGAGCCTCCAAAGTCAATGACACAAGCTCGGAGCATATCCTCCAAAATCTAAATGGTCCGCTCGGACTGCCCATCCGTCTGAGGATGAAACGATGTGCTCAACTCAACCCGTGTGCCCAACTCTCGCTGAATTTCTTTCCAGAAATGTGAGGTAAACTGCGTACCTCCATCCGAAATGATAGACACAGGCACACCATGAAGACGAACAATCTCTCGGATGTAGATCTCAGCTAATCTCTCGGAAGAATAGGAGACTGCCACAGGAATGAAATGTGCTGACTTGGTCAGCCTATCCACAATAACCCACACTGCATCAAACTTCTTCTGAGTCTGTGGGAATCCAACAATAAAGTCCATAGTGATACGCTCCCACTTTCACTCAGGAATCTCAATCTTCTAGAACAACCCACCAGGCCTCTGATGCTTGTACTTAACCCGCTGACAATTCAAACACCGAGCCACATATGCAACGATATCCTTCTTCATTCTCCTCCACCGATAACGCTGCCGTAAATCCTGATACATCTTCGCGGCGCCCGGATGAATAGAGTACCGGGAGCTATGGGCCTCCTCTAGAACCAACTCTTGGATTCCATCCACATTAGGCACACATACTCGACCCTGCAATCTCAAAACTCCATCATCACCTAAGGTAACCTGCTTGACACCTCCATGTTGCATCGTGTCTCGAAGGACACACAAATGGGGATCATCATATTGTCGATCTCGGATACGCTCCAATAAAGAAGAACGAGCGACTGTGCAAGCTAATACACGGTTGGGCTCGGAAACATCCAACCTCACGAACTGATTGGCCAAAGCCTGAACATCCAGAGCAAGCGGCCTCTCACCGACCGGAATATAAGCAAGACTGCCCATACTGGCTGACTTCCTACTCAAAGCATCGGCCACCACATTGGCCTTCCCCGGATGATATAGGATGGTGATATTATAGTCTTTCAATAGCTCCAACCACCTTTTCTACCTCAAATTCAACTCCTCCTGCTTGAACAAATACTGCAGACTCTTGTGATCCGAGAACACCTCACATGCCACGCCATACAGATAATGCCTCCAAATCTTCAACGCGTGAACAACGGCTGCTAACTCCAAATCATGAACCGGATAGTTCTTCTCATGAATCTTCAACTGCCGCAAAGCATAGGCAATGACCTTGCCACCCTGCATAAACACCGCCTTGTTAGCTTGTATGGGTCCACCAAATCATAGAGTACCCGGTCCTCTACGAGATAACGCTTAGAATGTAGTAACTGCTGAATGTAAAGAAGGCAAGAGATTTTTTACGTGGAAAAATCCCACACAAGGGGATCAAAAAACCACGACCTACACCTGTAGGCTTTAAACTCACTAACTTGTAATCTACCTATTACAAGCCACTTTACAATACTCCCGATTGCAAAGGCTTCAAACTACCTTGTGATGCACCACCACAAGCCACTCTATAACTCTCCTAGTTACAGAGGATTTAACTTATGACTACTACTAGTCACAATATAAACTCTAAAGTTTACGAATTTTGTTTGTTCCTAAACCAATGCTTCTAAGAAAGCAAACTAGGAATTACAATGAAGAACAAATTACAAAGACTCTACAAACCTACGGACTTAAAGTGTCTTCGATCTTGGATCAGGTCTTTGAGGTTGCAGCAGCTTTGTTCTTGAGAGAGGTTCTTGAACACTTGAGAAAATATTTTACTTTTCTGAGTTTGCAAGCGTTGAACCTGAATCTTATGCCTTGCATAATGTTCATACTACACAAGACATCCTTAGTGATGTCCAATCTCAATGGTGATGTCCAATCGAAATGGAAAGTGGCTGCTGCATTGTCTGTTGTACTGTCTGCTGCACTGTTGCAGGCAGTCACTTTCTGCAATTACTTTCCAGCTATAGTTGACTTGTACTTCTGTCAGAGAACACTAAGGGACCAGGTCCCTGTTGTGTTCCTCTTTGTACAGTTGCGGACAATCACTCAATTGCGTTCCAGCTGTATAGTTGACTTGTACTTTTGTTAGAGAACTCTAAGGGACCAGGTCCCTGTTGTGTTCCTCTTTGTGGAGAGAGGAATACATCCCTGATGTTTGCTCTACCCTAGCGCCGTTATCCGCGCGCAAGTGTCCACACTCAAAGAAACTACGTTGCTGCAAATTCCGGGGTTTCAAAACCCTCAATACCAGCTTAATTTATACTAACCTCAAGCCGGCCAAAGTCGCTAGCTTTGCTATGCTTGCCTTTCGAATTCACCTCTGTCCGCCGTGAATCTGACCAAAACACAAACGAATATGTTCACAATATGCTAGGAATGTACCCACCCAATCGAAAAAGACTCGACAAACATCGAAAATTTCACCGAAGTTGGCAAACCCGAGCCCCGGGCCCACTTCTCCGAAAAATTAATAAATTTTACATCGCCGGATTCCTTATCTCACTGCGAGTCTACACATATAAAGAACACAAAAATCGGGAGTCCAAATGACCCCTAAATTCCCATTTTTGTTCTCTTAGTTTCATAGCCCTAAAACACCATTTTTTGAACTTAAATCCTTGAGTTTTCAAGTCTAAATTTCATGTGTTTCGCACCAATAAAATCGTGTTTTGGCTTAGAAATTCTACCTCAATGAACCCTGATTTCTCTCTCCAACTCCGCCCAAATTCCAAGGTCCCGAAGTGAAAATATGAAAACCCTCAAAAATTCTCGCGAAGGGAAATAAAACTATCTCTGACCAGTTATCTATTTCCGCATCTGCGGCTCCATGGCCGCATCTGCGGCTCCCAGCTTTGCGGTCAATGCATACGCTTCTGCTTGGGAAATATATCCGCTTTCTGCGGTAAACTCGCTCTACGACTCCCGCTTCTGCCGGGAAAAACAAACGCATATGCGGATCCCCATAAGAACTAAATTACCGCATCTGCGGTCCTCTATCGGCATCTGCGACCTCCGCAGATGTGTCACCATTCCGCACATGTGGTCCCTGCCGCTTCTGCGTCTCTTCTCTTCGCACTTCTGTCGCGTACGCTCTTCTGCGGTCCATCCGCAGAAGCGAAAATACCAGAAGCAGCGACATGGTTCTGCAATCTCTTAATCAAAACTTCCCGT
>NW_017673166.1:86528-130904 GCF_001879085.1 Nicotiana attenuata
GTCATTGCGGACAGTCTCTTTCTGCAGGTTGTGTCCACTTGTCTGATAGTTGTACTTGAAGAATTTCTATTCATGCGGGCAGCACACAGAGGCGACAGTGTTCCTTCCATGTGTACTTTGCACACTGCCCAGATTGGTCTTGAGTATGAGTAACTTGGAATCGTTACTTTGGTCTGATTCAGAGAGATGAAGTTGGCAACAGGGATAAAATGCCAGTCGGCAGAATAACTTTGTTTTCCGCTGTGTCAATTGACTTTGTACTACCGTGAGAAACCCACAAGAGTATTAGGTCTTGTTTGGGTGCCTACCTTTCTGAAGCTTTCCCTAATGCTGTTAGCGTTCAACATATTTGGCTGGAAAATTCCGTTAATGACAGTGTAATCCAAGTGGCAGTCCCTATCGCTGGTTCTTTGCACTTAAGTTGTTGAGATCACAAAACATAAAGAACAAAATATTAAAAACCTAGCCATCCGAAATCACCCCGAGGCCCTCGGGACCTCAACCAAAAATACAAGCATGATCCAATACCTTATTCAAACTTGCTCCAATCATTAAAACACCTCAAACAACACTAAAACCATCATTTTTCATCGAATTCAAGCCTAAGTTCTTCTAAAACTTCCGAAACACGCATTCGATCAGAAACCCAACCAAAACATCTCCGAATGACCTGAAATTTTGCACACATATCCAAAATCACCTAACGAACCTACTGCAACTCTCAGAATCTCATTCCGACCCCCGGATCAAAATCTCACCTACCAACCGGAATTCGCCAAAAATACTAACTCCGCCAATTCAAGCCTAATTCTACACCGAACCTCCAAAATCAATTCCGATCGCACTCCTAAGTCACAAATCATCCCCCGAATAACCAAATCATCGGAATTCAAATCCGATCCCTCTAACACAAAAGTCAACATCCGGTTTGACTTTTCCAACTTAAACTTTCTTAAAAGAGACTAAGTGTCTCATTTCTTATCAAAACCATTCCAAACCAACTCTAACACATCAAATACTGATAATGAAACTTAAAGAAGCATAACATGGGGAAAACGGGGCGGTAACTCACGTGACGACGGGTCGGGTCGTCACACTTACCTTGGCTTTTCAAATATCTCAAGGATTAATGATCAGTCATAACCACAAACTCTCTTGGCCACAAATAATGTTGCCATGTAGCTAAAGCCCTTACCAAAGCATATAGCTCTTTGTCATAAGTTGAGTAGTTCAGTGTAGTTCCACTCAGCTTTTCACTAAAGTATGCAATGGGCTTCGAGTTTTGCATCAAAACAGCACCTATTCCTTTTCCAGAGGCATCACATTCAACTCAAAAGATTTAGAAAAATCAGGTAATTGCAAAAGAGGAGCAGAACACAATTTTTCTTTCAACAAGTTAAAAGCATTATCTTGTTCTTTTCCCCATGAAAAAACCTTATCTTTCTTAACAACTTCAGTTAAAGGAGCAGCAATGGTGCTAAAGTCTCTAACGAATCTCCTATAAAAACTAGCAAGCCCGTGAAAACTCCTAATTTCGGTTACACTGTTAGGTTTAGGCCACTCTTTGATTGCCTTGATTTTCTCTTCATCAACTTCAACTCCCTTAGAACTAACCACAAAACCCAAGAATACAACACGATCCACACAAAAAGTACACTTTTTAAGATTAGCAAACAAGTGTTGCTTTCTGATAACTTCAAAAACTTGTTTTAAGTGTTCCACATGCTCATCTAGATTGTTAGAATAAATCAAGATATCATCAAAATAAACTACCACAAATTTCCCATGAAAATCCTTAAAAATATGATTCATCAATCTCATGAAAGTGTTGGGTGCATTAGTCAAGCCAAAAGGCATAACTAACCACTCATAAAGCCCATATTTGGTCTTAAAAGCAGTTTTCCATTCATCTCCAGGATTCATTCGAATCTGATGGTAACCACTTTTTAGATCAATTTTAGAAAAGATTTTGGATCCATGCAATTGATCCAACATGTCATCAAGACGAGGAATAGGATGGCGATACTTTACCGTTATCTTGTTGATTGCTCTACAATCGACGCACATCCTCCAAGTTCCATCCTTTTTGGGTACCAATAGGACGGGAACGGAGCAAGGGCTCATGCTTTCTCTCACAAAACCTTTCTCAAGCAACTCCTCAACTTGCCTTTGAAGCTCTTTTGTCTCTTCTGGATTACTCCTATAAGCAGGCCTATTTGGAATTTGTGCTCCAGGCACAAAGTCAATTTGGTGCTCAATGCCACGCAAAGGTGGTAGACCTTTAGGGATATCCTCAGGGAAGATATCATCAAAATCCTGCAAAAGAGAAGAAACACTACTTGGCAAAGAAGAAGTTAGTGATTCAGAATTAATCAAAACTTCTTTGTAAGTAAGTAGTATAATGGGCAACCCCTCTTTCCTTGCATTCAAACACTCTTTGGCTTTTATGTACAAACTCTCCTTTTTCTTTTTCTCTGCCTCTTTCCGCTCACCAAAACTTTCCTTTTTATCACTCAAACCCTCTTTTACCACTTTGCCCAAGTTGCTGCCCTCTCTCTCTCTCTCTAGGCCATCTCTCTTTTTTTCTACCTCTTGGCCTTCTTTCTTTTCTTTTCCCTCAAGCTCATTTTTTTTCCTCCCCTTTGTTTTCCCATTATTTCTCTCAATCTCTTTTGATCCTCAAACACTTGAGAAGGACTTAAAGGTGCAAGAGTATACTTCTTGCCATTAAGCTCAAGAGAATATCTATTCTTTCTTCCATCATGAAAAACATTCCTATCATATTGCCACGGACGACCTAACAAGATGTGACAAGCTTGCATAGGAACCACATCACAAAGAACATCATCCACATACCTACCAACATTGAAGGAAATCATGCATTGTTTGTTGACTTTCAGTTCACCACTATCATTCAACCATTGGAGTCTATAGGGCTTAGGGTGTTTCATGCATGCAAGTTCTAACATGTTCACCAAGTGTGAACTCACCACATTAGCACAACTACCACTATCAATAATCATAGAACAAGTTTTCCCCTTTATTCCACACCTAGTATGAAATATATTTTCTCTTTGTTCTTTACTACTGATTCCTAAATTAATAGTCATAATCCTCCTAACTACCCCAACCAAACCATCATTGAAAGGTAACTCTACATCATCTTCACTCACACCTTCCTCTTCTTCCTCTTCCTCACTTTTTTCTCCCTCATATTCTCCATCTATAGTCCTCCTAATTACCCCAACCAAACCATCATTAGGAAGTTCTACATCATCTTCACTTACTCCTCTCTCTTCTTCCTCACTTTTTTCACTCTCATATCCTCCATCTTCTCTCAACAGAATATTTCTTCTATTTGGACATTCATGCATCATATGGCCTCTTCCATGACATTTATGACATTGAATGGAACTAGAAGGTTTAGAGGATCTAGAATTGAAAGCTTTATTTCCCTCTTTCTCATCAACTTTACCTTTCCCCTTGTCTTCTTGAGGTCTAGAAAGCACTTCTTGTTTTGGCCATGTCTTCTTGGAATTGGTGTTTGGCCGACTTCTCCATGAGCTAGCTTGCTGCCTTCTTTTATTTTGCTTTTCTATTTTTACAGCCAAATCTACTAATTCATCTATAGTTACATATTGTTGTATCTCTACTACATCAGCTATTTCTCTATTTAAATCATTAAGAAATCTAGCCATAGTGGCCTCTTCTTCTTCCATACAATTAGCTTGGATCATAGCCATATCCATAGCTTTAAAGTATTCATCAACAGTCATGGTTCCTTGCTTCAAGGTTTGAAGACGCAGTTGTAGGTCTCTTTGAAAGTGGGAAGGCACAAACCTCTTCCTCATGATTCTCTTCATCTCGGTCCAAGTAGCAATGGGTGGTTCTCCGTCTTGTTGTCTGTCTCTTGTAAGCTTTTTCCACCAAATAGAAGCATAATCAGAAAATTCAACAACAGCAAGCTTAACCTTCTTACCTTCAGAGTAGTGGTGACAGTCAAAGATGGCCTCAACTTTCCGCTCCCAGTCAAGGTACAAGTCTGGTTCTCTTGTGCCCTTGAAAGATGGCATCTTCATTTTTATGCTGCTAATATTATCATCTTCTACTCTACCTCGTTGTCCCCTCCTATCTCTTCCCACCCTATCTAGATTTACATCAAAATCATCAACAAAATCATCTATAGGGTTTTCTTGATTTACAATGAGGGCATGGGGTACATTTCTTCTATTAAGAGGCCTAGGATTATTTCGAGGTTGTACATCAGGTTGATTTCCCCTCCTAAGTGCAGCTATTGTCTCATTTTGTTCGGCAATAGTATCCCTTATCTCTTGGAATTGCAAGTTCCATCTCTTGAATTGTTGATGCATAGCTTGTAGAGTGAAATCATTTCTTGCTCGGATTTCGGCTTCTTGGAGAGCCCTCTGTTCATCATCACTAGCACCTGTATGAGACATCTTTTTAAAATAATAATAATAATAGTTATCACTCAAACTTTGGCTCTTTCCCTCTATTGTTCTCACCCACTCTTGCCTTTTTCCCCTCAATTAACCTTTGAAAAATACCTTGTAGATTTATAATTAAACCCAACTCGTATCAAAGCCCTTAGTAGTAAAATAACGAAATTTGGGGCACTAAAGAAAGTGAAGAACCAATCCTAGAAAGAGTAGGATTTAGTTGAAACAAACCTCGAACAAAGAAAAGGATTTTTTTTTTTGAACAAGATCAAAGTATTAGGATCCCCTCTTCTTGTTTCCTTCCTTGATTTTGGAAACAAACACAAATAAAAATCTGATTTCTTGAAGAGCAAATATGTTTCTCCTTTTTTTTTTCTTTTTTTTTTGTTTTTTTAATCTTTTTTTTTTGCTCCTTTGTTCAAGAAATCCCCAAGATTTATCAAGAACGGAATCTTGATACAACCGCTCTGATACCACTTGATAACACAAAGGTTGGGAGATCCAAGAACTTGAAGAAAATAAGTTGATGAAATGCGGAAGTAGCAAAGAAATGCAAGCGGAGCAAGAAAAATAAACTAGATATGTCGAAATTCAAGGAAAGGTCCAAGAACCCCGAGATTATGTTAATCTAGATTTTGACAAGATCCTAATGACAACAAGTTGGTTATGAAACCAATTGCCTTCACTAGAGATAAGCTAATCAAGAACTAGATTCGGATCTTGACTTCTAGTTTGAATAACTTACGACAACAACTAGTAAAAGAAACTAGTCGCCTTCGAAGAATATCAAAAGAAACCAAAGATATCACAAGAAAGAAAATTATCTTACTACCTTAAGCTATGAACTAGTTAGGGTTGCAAGATAAATCTTCAAAGTAAAGTTCACAAAGGTTCAAAAGAACTCACAATAATAATATTAATCTTCAATGTCCCCTACAATGGAAGACAAGCCCCCCTTTATATAGTAGTAAAGAAGGAGCTAGTCAAAACTTCAATAAATGAGAATTATATTCCCTAGAAGCATAGAAGACTACCCACACTAAGACCAATGTATTCAACATACACATAGACCAATGCAAGTCAACATAGATTAAAACAACTATTAAATATATTTTCTAGAAACTATTTTTGGGCTTATTTGGGCTGCTGAAAATTCCTCTCTTTTGGGGCATATTTGGGCCTCATTCCATCTCCTCTTGGACTTTAATTTGGGCCTCAAAATAGTTGTAAGACTTGTCCCAAAGATCCTCCTTGTGCTGGAGCTCTTCTTCTATTATAAGACACTTTTTAATTGCCAATTGAAGCCCATTAAGCTTGTCTTGAAATTTCTTTGTTTGAGACCTTGTCATGGGCCTTCTTGGAGCTTCCAGAGCTTCATCCTTCTCCTTTAATGATGTTGAGCTGCCATGAATGCTATCATCTTGTCAGACCCCTGACCACCTCCCTGTGAAAAAACCATCTCGACCCTCCTGGCCACATTGGCCACCTCCTGGAAAGAAATCTCACTCCCCGTCTCCTTAGCCATCTGAAGTCAAATAGGCTGGATAAGTCCCCCAATGAACCTCCTCACTCTCTCTCTCTCTCTCTCCGTGGGGAGTATAAGTAGAGCATAGCGGGCCAAATCAATAAACCTGGTCTCATACTGGGTAACAGTCATGGAACCCTGCTGGCGACGCTCAAACTGCCTCCGATAAATCTCCCTCTGAGTAACGGGAAGAAACTTCTCCAAGAATAGCTGAGTAAACTGCTCCGTAGTCAAAGCTGGCGATCCGGCTAGTCTAGCCAAACAATAATCTCTCCACCAAGTCTTGGTGGATCCAGATAAGCGAAAAGTAGCAAAGTCGACCCCGTTGGTCTCAACTATCCCCATGTTCCTGAGAACCTCATGACAGCTGTCCAGATAATCCTGGGATCCTCAGAAGATGCGCCGCTGAAAGTGGTAGTGAAGAGCTTGGTGAACCTGTCCAATCTCCACAAGGCATCGGTAGACATAGCTGCTCCATCACCGGTCTGAGCTACCACACTTGGCTGGACTGCTCCAATTGGCTGAACTGCTGGAATCTGAAACTGGGGAGCCTGCTCCAGAGTGCGAGTAGTAGGAGTCTGGGCTCCTCCTCCGGCCTGAGAGACGGCTGGTGCTACAGGAAGCAAGCCTGCCTGGGTGACACTCTTCATAAGGCCCACTAGACGGACCAGAGCATCCTGGAGTACTAGGATAGCAATGAACCCCTCTGGGACCTGAGTTGGGCCCACCGGAACTGTCTGGGCCAGAACCTCATCATCAAAGTCAACCTGAGGCTCCACCGCTGGTGCTGCTGCTCCGGGCTGAGCTCTGCCCCTACCTCGGCCTCTAGCACGGCCTCGACCTCGCCCTCTGCCCCTCGTGGGAGCTGCTGCTAGGGGCTCGGGCAGCTGATCAGCGGATGAGGAAGCGTATTTTCTCGGCATATGCAAAATAATAGAGTAGAAATTCAATTAGCATTGAGAAACCAAACCGCACGACAGGAAAGAATAAATGTGAAACTTTTCCTAACTCTGTAGCCTTTGGGGATAAATACAGACGTCTCCGTACCGATCCCTCAGACTCTACTATGCTTGTCCGTGAATTGTGAGACCTATGTAATCTAGAGCTCTGATACCAACTTGTCACGACCTGGATTTCCCAACCTCGGGAGTCGTGATGGCGCCTACTCGTGGAAGATAGACAAGCCACGTATTGCAGAATTATTAACTCATTTATTAGCCCTTTTAACTATTTAACTAACATGGAAATCAACAGTGAAGCATTACTGATAAATATAAACGAACGGAAGACATAATCTGATAAATTAAACCATAACCAGTACGACTATGCCAACGTACATCTCTACCTGGAATCCGGTGTCACAATATCACGGACTGTCTACAAATACTACATACAAATGTCAGAAAGAGAAGTACTGTCTGTCTCAGAAGTAGATGAAAATAGAATACATATAAAGATAGAAGAGAACACCGGGCCTGCGGACGTCTGCAGGACTACCTCGGGATCTCTGACTGGACTGAAGGCTGCCTCCCAAAGCTATGGTCCAAAAGTTGTCGCTCCAGGATCTGCACATAGTGCAAAATGTAGTATCAGCACAACCGACCCCATGTGCTGGTAAGTGCCTGGCCTAACCCCGGTGAAGTAGTGACGAGGCTAGGACCAGACTACCAAACAAACCTGTGCAGTTATATATATATATATACTATGCAACAAAAATTAAACAAGAATAAAAAAGTGTAGATATGGGGGGGGGGGTACATGTTGCGGGGGAATATTAATACCAACAGTAATTTAAGAGATAGGCATAAGGACAACTTAGAATTTATAGCCAAAACAATAAGGAAATCGCAACCGATCTATAAGCACTTTATATTATCAATTGTTACGGCGCGCAACCCGATCCCAAAACATAATATCACTGTTGCAGCGTGCAACCCGATCCATATCATTTATCACTGTTGCGGTGTGCAACCCGATCCAATTATATAGTTGTTGCGGCGTGCAACCCGACCCATTTTTATCATTGTTGCGGCGTGCAACCCGATCCAAATAAGATATTATTGCGGCGTGCAACTCGATCCACACATACACACTTATATATATATATATATATATATATATATATATATATATATATATATATATATATATATATAAGGGCCCCGGGAAGGGACCAATAAGGAAACAACACTGTCCTGGCAAGGAATCAACAGTATAAATAAATACATCCCGGCAAGGGAAATCAGCTATAACCAAACTTGTTCCAACATCTAACTACCTAAACTACCACCAATACTCAATCATAAGTAATCTCCACGAGAATAATCATAAACCTTGCTCAACACAGAGAATCAACAACTTAGGCATTCGTAGTACTTTCTCAAGAACACAATAATTTCAATTTAAGACTCACGGTCATGCTCGACACCGACGTATAGATACTCGTCACCAAGCCTATACGTCGTACGCGGTAAGTAACACGTAGCAAATAGGACACAACTCCTAATCCCTCGAGCTAAGGTTAGACCAAACACTTACCTCAAACTTCCACGGCTAACTCAAGCCTCAAAAACCGCTTTTCCTTAAGAATCCGCCTCCGAATAACTTGTATCTAATTCAAATTAACATAACAACATCAATAAAGGCTAAATAATCCAATCCCAAGGCCAAATTATAGGTTTTCCATCACCTTCCCCAAAAAGTCAAAAATTGACCCCGGGCCCGCTTGGTCGAAACACGAGGTTCGGACCAAAACCCGTTCACCCACGAGCCCAAATATGCAATAAGTTTCGAAATCCGACCCCAAAACGAGGTCTAAATCCCAATTAATCAAAAAGCCCTATATTTACCCTAATCCTCAATTTTCTACCATTAAAACCCTAGGATTATTGATAAAAGTTGATGAAAAATATTAGGGAGTTGAAAGAAATCAGTTAATGAACACTTACTTGTGATTTGGGAAGAAAATCTCTTGGGAAATCGCCCTAGGTCTTTTATTTTTGTGAAAGTTTGAAAGAAAAATCGCTGAAGTTATGTTTTAAAAGACTCACTGCCCGACTTCCGCACTTGTGGGGCCAGGGTCGCACCTGCGAGACCGCACGTGCGGAAAACAGATCGCTTCTGCGGAAATGACTACGCCCCTCTAGGGTCGTATCTGTGAGAAAAGGACCCGCTCCTGCGGAACCGCATCTGCAGAAAATTGTCCGCATCTGCGTGACTGGACCACACCTGCGACCCACTGTGCGCCCTACGAGCTCGCACATGCGGTGCTTGACTCGCAGGTGCGGTTACACCAGAACTGATGCAACAGCAGTGTTTTCTTAAGTTTAAACACCCCGGGATCTACCCAAAACTCACCCGATCCCTCGGGGCTCCAAACCAATCATAAGTACTAACTCAAAAATATCATATGAACTTATCCGTGCGATCAAATCGCCAAAATAACCATTTAAACAATGAACTTAGCATAGAAATCTAAGAAAAATCTCAAAACTTTCAAAGTAGTAATTTTCACAACTACGGATCCGAATCACCTCAAACGACTTCCGTTTCTTACCAAATTTCACAGACTCATCTTATTTCACATATAAGACATGTACCAGGCTCCAGAACCAGAATACGAGGCCGATACCATCAAATTCAAAATGCATTTCATTTCCAAAACTCATAAAAATTTCCTGAATACAATTTTCTTTAAAAATTTATTTCTCGGGCTTGGGACCTCGGAATTCGATTCCGGGCATACGCTCAAGTCCCATATTTTTCCACGGACCCTCCGGGACCATCAAATTACGGGTCCGGGTCCTTTTACCTAAAATATTGACCGAAGTCAACTTAAATGCATTTTAAGTCAAAATTTCAACATTTTTCACAGATTTTCACAAAATAGCTTTCCGGCTACACGCCCGGATTGCGCACGCAAATCGAGGTGATGCCGAAAGAGGTTTTTAAGGCTTTGGAATGCAGAATTTATTTCTAAAACAAGTGATGACCTTTTGGGTCATCACATATAACTAGATAGGGTTCAAAATATTACAACCATTGTTCGTGTCACTTATGGCACATTTGTTACCAAGATTTAATAGAGTATTACATGCATCAATATTTAAGTGTTTCACATAAACTACTTGTTCAGTTTGGTCCCTTCTCACAATTGATTCCACAAAACACAGGAGGTTGTACGTAATGCTTTTTCTTTCTTGCTTGTGCCTCAGAATTTTTTGCTAGAAGGTGTGCCACTTCATTCCCTTGCCTGAAGATGTGCCTGAGGACCACTTCCTTCTCGTGGCGCATTAACGACCTGCACGCATTTACAATGTCATTAAAAATATAATTTCCTTAATGTATGCATTGGATTACCTCAGTACAATCAGTCTCTATCTCGAGAGGAAACAAATTCCATTCCTGGGCATTTGGAGCCCTTCAAAGAGTGCTAGCAGTTCTGATTCCAATGCTCCATTTGTATAAGTGGCTTTTGTAAAGCCCACAATCCAACTTCCACTTGTATTTCTGAAAACACCTCCCAGGCCACTCTTTTGGATTTTGTTGTAACTTGCATCTATGTTTAGTTTGTACCATCCTTTTGGTGGTTTATGCCATCTTACATTAATAGGCATTTTTTTAGGGCTATGAACATTTTCCGCTAGGAGTTTGTATTCCATTGATCTTTGCATGATGAAATTTATATTGATTTTGTTGGAGGTATTGTTTTGATTATTGTTATTTCTATTTATTCAAGTATTCCATAGTATAAAGGAAAAGAGGGAACTCCAGTTTGTTAAATTATTTCTAAGTTTGGGGTTTAGGTCTCTTACTTGAAGGAGCCAATGTTTGTCATTTGCTTTATATTTTGTCGGCCATCCCGCACTATCCCAAAAAAATTTGGAAGTTTTACAATTGAAAAAGATATGTATTATAGATTCTTCTTCCATATTACATATTGAGCACATTTGATCAATGTTTATAGTAATGTGGGCTAGATAGGCTCTACATGGTAGCCTATTGTGGAGGCATTGCTACATGAATTTTTTTTTTTGTTTGGGCACTTGTGTTTCCATATCCATTCAACATCAATGTTATTTATTTTTGTCACCACTCGAATTTTTCACCGTCGGGTCTATGATGGCGCCTTACATCGCACTCACTAGGCAAGCCAACGTTAGAGTTCTATTCATCTTTTTCTTTACTTTTTATAGTTTAGAAACTTAACAAAACTAAATCAACGGAAATAAAAGCGGAAGTACATAATTAATTGATTATCCTTATACTATTAACAAAACAAAAAAACCCGAAACAGTTACCACCCAGAAACTGGTGTCACAACCCACGAACATTCTATGAATATCTACAAGTAATGGTCTAGAAGAAAAGTACATCTGTCTCGAAAGAAAATAAAATAGAAATGCAAATCATAGGAGGGGACGCAAGGGCCTGCGGACGCCTGCAGGACTACCTTGGGTCTCCTAAGTGAATGCTTGCAACCGACCTCTCGATCAGCCACAACTAGCTCCAAAATCTGCACAGAAAGTGCAGAGTGCAGTATCAGTACAACCGACCCCATGTACTGGTAAGTGCCGAGCCTAACCTCGATGAGGTAGTGACGAGGCTACGGCGGGGCATAAGCAATATGACCTGCAACAATTTATAATAAAGCAAAAAGGAAATACGGAACAAATTGGAACAATAACTTGCAACAAAGAAAATACGGAACCCAAACTTCTTGCCAGTACTCAGCTATAACCGATCCTTAAGAGAGTTACAATACTACAGGGATAAATCACAGCATAAGGAGATACAAAACACCAAATGATGCGGCGCGCATCCCGATCCCACCATATTATCGATAACAATATGAACATCCACCCTCATTACTCCTTGTTGCGTCGTGCAACGCGATTCCACCAGTCCACCCTTATTACTCCTCAATATATTACCCTTATTCCTTCTGTTGCGGCGTGCAACCCGATCCCACTTATCCACCCTTATTACTCCTTGTTGCGGCATGCAACCCGATCCCCCCAGACAATCACATTTCACCTTTATTCCTCCTGTTGCGACATGCAACCTGATCCCACCATATCAGTACCATCACAAAATAAGAAAAAGTATTTCACAATTTAGCTCAAAACCCTCCACAACATTTACACCTCAAACCAAAACAACAGGAGATCTATACAATTATGAAACTTCATCAGTTAATGCTACACGGCGAGACCAACCAAAATGTGCCATGAAGCACCAATAAACCAACTTATACCAACAATGTAGTATAATGAAACTACGAAACAATTGATACCTTCAATAGAGAAAACAACATTTAACAAGAAGCAATTAGACATGGAAGCAACAATAAGCAAGTAGCAGTTAAGACAGGAAAATAATATACTAGGAAACGGGGAATGGAACATGCTAAACAGATAATTTGGCGGCGCATAGGTACTCGTCACCATACCTATACGCCACACACATGGAATTTCACATAGCAATTAAGTCGGGGATCCCTAATCCCTCGAGTCAAGGTTAGACCAAACACTTATCTCAATCCAACAGGCAATTCAAAGCTCATATATCGCTTTACCTCTCGATTTCACTTCCAATCCACTCGTATCTAGTCATAATCAACTTAATAACATCAATTACCGCTAAAGAAATCAATCCAATGCATAATTATAGGTTTCCCAACACTTCCCCCAAAAAGTCAAAAACCGACCCCGGGCCCGCTTGGTCAAAACTCAAAATTCGGACCAAAACCCGATTACCCATTAACCCCCAAGCCCGGATATACAATAGGTTTTGGAATCCGACCTCAATTTGAGGTCCAAATCCCCAAATTTCGAAATTCCTAAGTTCTACCCAAAAACACCCAATCTACGATGAAAAACCCTAGATTCTAGGATGAAATCTTGTAAAAAGATGAAATAGATTGAAAGAAATGAGTTCAGAATCATTTACCTATGATTTGGGAAAGAAGTGATCTTCGAAAAATCGCCTCTTGAGGTTTAGGTTTCGAAAATGGGAGAATGAATGAAAAATTCCGTCCAAAATCGTTTTTGAATAGTTGCAGGTATCGCATTTGCAATCAGGGGTTCGCAAATGGGGACATAACTTCGCAAATGCGAAACATGGCCTGGCCTGCTATCATCGCAAATGTGAACAAGTGTGCGATTGCGGCCTGTTCATATCGCAATTGCGATCCTGAGCTTCGCAATTGCGAAGATCCCCTCCTAGCCTTTCTGATCGCAAATGCGAAAGATATTCACCAATGTGATGCTCGCATTTGCGAGCCAGACTTCGCAAATAAGAAGTCTGCAGACCTGAAGCATACCAGCAAAATTCCTAAACCAAATCACTCCCTAGCCTATCCAAAACTCACCCGAGCCCTCGGGGCTCGAAACCAAACATGCACACAAGTCATAAAACATCATACGAACATGCTCGTGCGATAAATCGCCAAAATAATACCTAGAACTACGAATTTAGCACCAAATTGCATGAAATTTTGAAGAAAGTTTCAAAACTTCTAACTTTTCAACCGAAGGTCCGAATCACGTCAAATCAACTCCGTTTTTCACCAAATTTCACAGACATGACTTAAATATCATATTAAACCTATACCGGGCTCTGGAACTAAAATACGGGCCCGATACCAATGAGATCACGCATTAGTTAGTTTCTTTAAATCCTTACAGTTCCAGTTTAACAATTTTCATCAAAAATTTATTTCTCGGGCTAGGGACCTCAGAATTTGATTTTGTGCATACGCCCAGGTCCCATATTTTACTACGGACCCTCCGGAACTGTCAAAATATGGGTCCGGGTCCGTTTATTGAAAATGTTGACCGATGTCAACTAAAATCAACTTTTAAAGGCAAAAATTATTATTTTCTCAAATTTCCATATAAAGGCTTTCCAGAATCGAACCCTGATGTGCACGCAAATCAAGGAGAGATAAAATAAGGTTTTTAAGGTCGGTACATGGATTCGAGTTCTAAAACAGAAGATGACCTTTTGGGTCATCACAGTTTTATAAGGCTCAATTAAGTCATAGCAAGACTTACAGTGTGTTTGGTATGAAGGTTCCAATTTTCGCATGTTTGAATGTTTTGGAAAATATTTTCCTTATCAACTCATTTTCCTCCAATTGGAGGAAAATATTTTCCTTATCAAGAGAAGGGAATACATTTTCCAAAACTCCTTCTCAACATTCCCCACCCTCACCAACCCACCACCCCCTCCATAAAAGGCTTTTTTTTTTAAATTCAGTTTTTCTGTTACCACCCACCCTACTACCCTCCACCCCACCCCACCCCCAACCCCCCCTCCCCCGCAAAAATTACCTTATTTTTTTTGTAATTTCAAATTTTTGTATTTTCGTTTTTCTGCACCACCCACTCCCGCTCTCCCCCTACCCCTACCACCAGCCCCCCCTGGAAAAAAATAATTTTTAAATATATTTTTCAGTTTTAGTTTCTTTTATTGGTTTAAAGGCTCAAAATTTTACAAGTACCAAAGTTATGAGTTCGGAGGTTTATGTGTTTGGAAGTTTATGGGTTCAAAATTTCGCGGTTTCAAAAGTTTAGCGGTTCGAAAGTTTATGAAATTTGTAGATTCGGAAGGTTGTTAGTTTGAAAGTTTATGGCTTCATGTTTATTATATCTAAATTATTTATGAATACTCTTGAGAAACCATTTTCCTTAATTTGCGTACCAAACACTGGAAAATGAATAAGATTATTAATTGTTTTCCAAGAAAATATTTTCTCGGAAAATATTTTCCATGGAAAATATTTTCTGTTATACCAAACACACCCTTAGTGGTAAAGATGTCTTTGTTGGTTTTGACCAGATATGAATATCCCATTTTGGGCCATTGGTACGAACCCTAACCTTAGAGATATGATGTCTGATATCCTCCAGAATTGTTATAGAAAATTTTGAGATTCCAATTATGATCATTATGGATATCTCTAATTTTTAGGTTCTGATCATCAATTGAAAGGGGACCTTCGATTAGGCTACGAAGGTTTGTTATATTTGGAATCCATTTTGTGTACCAGATATTCATTATTAGAGTTTTGGTGTGGAGACCAAGTAATACCTTTTTTGCAAATTCCCCATCCTTTGCCAAACAAAAGAGTGGTTATTTATTGCTTTACTAGTGCCATAGGTGGAGGTGATAAGGCTTGCCCAAGGAGTTGTAATGTTTGAGAGCAGTCTCCATGCTAAGTTAGCTAACAAACTTAGATTTTTAGTTTTTACATTCTTTATGCCTAGGCCTCCATTGGGTTTTGGTTGGTATATTGTAGACCATTTTATTAGGTGAAGTTTTTTCCTATCAGTTGTAGTACCCCATATGAAGTCTCTTTGAAATTTGTCAATAACTTTTAAGACTTTCGTAGGGAAGAGGGTATATTGCATGTAGTGGTTTGAGATTGATACGGCAAGCATGGGCTAGGGTAGTTCTTCCTACTATGTTTATAAACCTAGTTTTCCAGTTTGCCAATCTAGCCCTAATTTTGTCTAGAATGAAGAGATAATCACTTGGTTTTGAATTTTTAGTAAGGATTGGGAAACCTAAATGGGTTCCAAAAGTGTTACTCTTTTTAAGACCTAGGCTAGAAGAGATGTCCTTAATAATGTTAGGGTGGCAATTATTTGAGAAGATAATTTTTGACTTGGTAGTGTTTACACTTTGGCCGGAAAGGTTACAAGAAAGCTTGAAGCTAATTTTTATGGCTTGGCATGAAGAATTGTTTGCTTTAGCCATCAGTGTTGGATAATCCGCAAAGAAAAGATGAGAGAATTGAGGGCTCTTCCTACCTATTTGAATGTGATTCCAGTTGTGGATATCTACTTGATGGTTTATGTATCTTGAAAATATTTCCATGCACAGAATAAAAATGTAGGAAGATATAGGATCGCCTTGCCTAATACCTCGACTAGGTTCGAAAAAATTTGTGATTGAACCATTTACTATAACCCCTATTGAACTAGTGGTAATACAGTTCATTAAAAACTTGGTGAATTTTTTTTTGGGGGGGGGGGGGGGGGGATAACTTGAAGTATCTAAGGGTTCGATATATGAAGGACCATTCAAGCCGATCGAACGCTTTTTCTAGATCGATTTTTAAAATCATTTGGCCATACTTTCCTTTCAATTTTATAAACTTGTATACTAATTCTTGAATAATAATCGCATTGTCAGATGCTCTTCTATACTTCTAAAGCTAGTCTGAAAGGGACTAATGATATGATCTAGGAATGGTTCAAAGTGATTTGCTAGTATTTTTGTAATAGTTTTGTAAATAGTATTGCAGAGGCTAATTGGCCTAATTTTTTTTACGTTGTTTGCATTAGGAAATTTTGGGATTAGGCATAGGTAAGTTTTGTTGATGACACTGGGTATATTTTGTGTGTTGAAGATCTCATGTAAAAAGTTTTTCACTAATTGGCTAATGGTATGTCAATACTTTTAGAAAAAAATGGATGTAATCCGTCTGGTCCAGGAGCCGTAAAAGGTTTAAAGGAGAAGATGTCTCTAATTATTTAACTATCCATTAAGGGTTTATCAAGAGCACTAAGATCATATTTATAATGACTATAAGGGCTAGTTTTGATCTCATTCCAATTGGTGCTTGTGTGTGAAGTAGTGAAAGTATCCCTAAAGTAGTTGCAAACATGAGACATGATCAAGTTATGGTCGTTTAGCCAGTTTTCAGCCTCATCCTTAAAAAGTAAGTAACTTTATTTTTTCTTTTCCTACTGGAGGCAGTTATGTGGAAAATTTTTGTGGCATCACCTTCATTAAGTCACATTACTCTAGACCTCAATTTCCAGTAGTCTTCCTCTATCTTAAGAATATCATTGAAGTCTTTTCTTAGGCTAACTTCTAATTGTTGTAAAAAAAACACTATCTGTGTAATTTATAGAGTTTTGGATCCCTTGGAGTCTTGCTAAGATCTTTCTTTTTTTGGCAATTAAGTCTCCAAAAGTATTTTCCTTCCAAGTCTTAATAGTGGTCGCAACATTATCGCTTTGCAGTAATCTATTCCAATCCAATGTTTGCTAACAATATTTTGGAAGTCTGGGTGTCTACACCAATAGGTCTCTAGTCTAAAGGGTTGTTTATAATCAAATCTACATCTATGGATTAATTCTACTAATAGGGAGTTATGGTCAGAGTATATACTAGGGAGAAGAATTACTGAGCAATTTGGGAATACTTCTAGCCACTGTTCATTTCCTAGTATTTTGTCTAATCGCTCCATTATTAGCCATTTATTCAGTTTTCTATGATAAGACCAAGTATATTTGCACCCCTTATAGCCTATGTCAATAAGATTACAGTTGTTGATTTTTGACCAAAGGAAATTTGTTCTATTATTATTTACAGGTCTTCCACCAAATTTCTCATTTGAACCCATTATATCATTTAGGTCTCCTCCTACCATCCAAGGCCCTTTATAGTGTTTATGGATATTTTCTAGATTGTCCCACATATTGTTCATATTGTTCTTATCAGTGCTAGCATATATGGAAGAAAAAATCCAAGATTTACGTATAGGGAGTACCTCAATTGTAGCATGAATTTCCTGGTTCCTCCGCACAAAGTTATGGACTGTGACAACATTGTGGTTCCACACTACTACCATTCCTCCTTATTGACATTCAACATGCACTTCTATCATCTCTGAGAACCCAAAGTCACTTAACATTTGAGCATGGTTAGCCATCCTAGTTTCCAAAAGAGTGACCATGCATGGCCTGTGAGTACCTACCATTTCTCTGAAGTTTTTTCTAAACTCATAATTATTTCCTCCCCTAATGTTCCAGATGATGAAATTAGTTGGACGATTCATGGCTAAGTTCAGTTTTAGGTTTGCTGGGTCCCCATTCTCCCTCCCTCCCTCTAAGAATACAGGGTCCCTCATGAGTGAGGGAACTAGAATCATGGCTAGATTACCCACTGTTGGGTCTTGTGGAGGCCTGATGTCCATTGAGCACTTGTATAGTGCTAATAGACAATTGAGCACATGCCTCTTCTCTTGCATCGCCATAAAGAGAAATACTTTTACCTCGTTTATGCTTGAGAACTCCAAGATTTGTTTCATTCTTGGGATTAGGGGGTCTCCTATTTCCTCCAATTGAGCCTCTTCTTTTGGCTCTTGCATCATCTGAGGTTGGAACAATGGAGGTTGTTGTTCCACTGGTGGTGCTTGCTGAGTTTGGGACTGATGAGGATTCTCCCAAGGCTTGAAGATAGGGTTTTGGTGAGAGAGAGTTTCCGGAAGGAAGAATGGCATATCTATGGCTGGGTTCAGTGTTTGCATGGGGTTGAATTGGGGTGGCATGTTCCGCTGGTGCATCATTGCATGCATTAGATGAGGGTTCATTGATGGTGCCAGCGGGTGCAAGATGTTGTTTAGCCACAGCTGATTCAGTAGTTGTTCATTGCCAGTCTCATTCCCCCGGATATCAACTGAGCTAGGTATTGGGTATTGTGGAGGATGACAATTGCTTCCTGTCCATTTATTTGGACATTGAAAGACACTGCATGGCCCAGCAGCCCCACTTCCATCCATGAAAGTGGTTGATAGCCTTGGGTTTGAGGAGGTTGTACTAGGATTATTTGTGGATTCTCCAGTTGCGGGGGAACAGGGGGTAGATTCTCCATTTTTTGGGCTCTGTGGGGTCTCGGGATTTGAATTAATCTGTGTCTTCTTCTCAAAGTAGACGGGATTCTTGGCATTTTGTAGAGAAAGGTCGTGTTTTTTATAGGTTTTTTTTTCAGGTGTGGCTTTTGGTTTGCCAGAGAGAATATTGGTAATTGGGCTAATGATTGGTATTTCTATTTGCATGTTGTTTGTGTGGAATGGCGTATTACATTTAACTAGATCTTCTTCAGATCTTGCATGGTTTGTGTTCGTGAGTTGGTGTGCCATTTGTTCGATCTTTAGAGTTGGGTTTGACATTTGTAAGGCATGCT
The DNA here is from genome assembly GCF_001879085.1 of Nicotiana attenuata. NCBI lineage: Eukaryota > Viridiplantae > Streptophyta > Magnoliopsida > Solanales > Solanaceae > Nicotiana > Nicotiana attenuata. Next base: position 105,495 of record NW_017673166.1, read on the forward strand.
CAAGGGATTGTTGGTCTAATTCTAAACGAGGTAGGTTAGTAGTAGTTATCTATGCTATAGGGTGATTAGTAATGGAATATTAATTTAATTGGTTAGGATTTGCGGTAGTAGAGTCAATATTATTTTTTATATTATTATTAATCATGTTATTTGCGGGGGCACGTGCATGACATTTGTGAGTGGAGGGTTTTCCAATGCCACGTGTAAGTCTGACGTATCCATGTTGTCCATAGACACCTCCAAAAGTTCATTTTTGGCTAAATAATCTTTTTTGTTATAATTATTTTTTTTTATCATTTTCAGTGATTTCACACAAAACCATTTGCTCATCTTCTAAGAGAGAAAAGTTGTTTTGAGTTTGGATGGTGGTATTTTTCATGGGCAGGTTTTTAGTAGCCTTTTCAATGTAAAATTCTTGCATCATAACTGGATTTTTTGACTTATATTGTAAGACTTGAGTATCTAGGTACTTATCATTGGCTGCATTGAACAACTTTACCGTGATACTTGAGTTGTTGTGATTTTCCGTTGGTTTTGAGGAGGTTCTTTGATTGCTCTTGTAATCGTACTTCTTTCCTTTGTTGAAGGACATTGTCTTCCACTCCCCTATTTCTTCTTCCAAGTTCTTGATTGTTTGATCCTTGGTTTGGGATGTTTTGTCCATAGCTTCCTTCTGAATGTAATTACACTAAGTTTGGATATGGCCCGGCCGTCCACAATTTTTGCGTAAAAATTTCTCACCGTCGTAATGTATATACTGCTTATGTTAACCTATATAGATGTAAGGTTGGACAGGGAATTCCAGTGGTAGCTCAACATTGAGCCTAGCATAACGACCTCTTACTGTGGTAGAAGTGCAAACATCTATTTTTGATAATCTCCCTATGCCATTCCCAATTTTTTCAAGAAGTTTTCCATCTTAAAACTCCATTGGCAATTGTGGTAGTCTGATCCAAACCGCCGAAACTGTCAATTTTTCTTTGTTTGCTAGGAAATTTGGTCTCCATTTTGTGATTGATAAGTAGCGGCCGTTGATAAACCATGGTCCATGGTGCAGGGTCTTCTCCATACTTTCTTTCTTAGTAAACTTGATCATGTAGTAATCATCCCCTAGATCGATTAGTGGGGAGTTTTCCAAGGGACGCCACAATTCTTGGATATTTTTTTTTTTTAAGGTAGTGATGTAGCATTCGTATTCCGAATAGCTTAACAATTGATGAGAATTTTCAAGATTCATAAATTCTCTGCTTGTCTTCCTCGATTAGGGCATTGCTTTAATTCCCCCTGTATTGAGCTCTATTAAATGCTCTTGAAATCCATCTTTTGGGGAGGTTTTCGTCTATTGGTTTTGGGATTGGGTTAAGGAATTTGTAAAGTTTATTGGGTTTGAAGCTAGTAGCTTTTCTTTGAAAGATGCTTTGTCTTCCATGCCATGATTTGTGGTATTCTCATGTGTGATATCATGTGGTTTTGGCGGAGCAGGGATAACGTTTGTTGTTTCAAAGCACTGGGAATTCATAATTTTTTTTTCTTCTCCCGGTATTAGTTATAGCCATAAACTATTTGTAATCTTAATTACATCCCTCAACTAGGCCTTTTGAGAGCTATTACCTCCGTGGACGCTGATATGGCAAATTGTCTGGGTGCACTCGCCGGTCACGTGAATTTTTCTGTATATGTGACATTTTTTTTGAAAATAAAATATATTTTTACCTTTTTAAGTATGTTACTTTTTAGATAATTTTTTCGAATACAATTTATAATAAAACTTGTCAAGAACTATATTATTTAGGCTAATTTTTTTTATTTGGCTAAAAATAATAAAGTTTTAGTTAATCTTTTTTTTGAATTTGACCTGAAAATAAAGATTTATACAGTTGAAATAAATAGTCAAGGCATCTAAAAAGTTATAAAAATACATAATTTGAAATTAATTATTTTGGCTATAATTTTTTCATATAGCTCTAAATTATGGTGCTCTAAAATACTTTTTATAGATTTTACGTGGAAAAAGTAAAAAATAACAGTTGAAATAAATAGCCACTGCATCAAAAGAAGAGATAAAAAGAGTGAACAATTTCATGAAATAACGTATTATTTCTAACATACTTATTGCTCTAAAAAATACTTATTGCAGAAATGCAGGGTAAGGCTGCCTACGATAGACTCTTGTGATCCGGCCCGTCCCCGGACGCGGCATAGCGGGAGCTTAGGTTATCAGCTGCCTTTTTTAATTGCTCTAAAAATGTATCCATAGAGTAAGTTATTGTTTTGACATTTTTATTTCATTATTTCATTTCACAAATAATTTAAGAATCAAAACATGGGAACCAATTCTATTGAAGAAATGGTTGATCTTTTCTGTAAGGGGGTGAGTCTTTATGGTCCGTTTTGGAATCATGTGTTAGATTAATGGAAAGAAAGCATAGAAAAGCCTAAAAAAGTACTTTTCTTGATGTATGAATAGATGAAGGAACAACCCGAGATTCAGCTAAAACGATTAGCTGAATTCTTGGAATGTCCATTCTCTACGGAGGAAGAAAAATGTGGAGTGGTGGATGAAATCTTAAGAATGTGTAGCTTTGAGAATTTGAGCAACTTGGAGGTGAACAAAAATGAGAAATTGTTAACTGGAGAGGAGTTTTTTCGTCGAGGAAAAGTTGGAGATGGAAAAATTACTTCACATTAGGGATGACAGAGAAACTCAATCATATTATTGAACAAAAGTTCCAAGGATCTGGATTATTGTTTGAGTGAATTTGATTCAGCATATATGTTGCCAATTGCATATAGTAACTCGTTGTACTTTATGTTTGAAAGCGAGAATTTTGTCACGTTATAATTGTAAAACTGTGATAGTTGTTTGAGAACATAAAAGAACGCAAAAATTATTTTGGTGTTTATGGACGTCGATAATGTTATACTTAATTATGTGGTAATTCTTTTGTGATAAACTGATACCATTTTCCATCACATCCTTTCCCAATAGACCATTAGTTCTTCGTAAACACACGGGGTAGAAAATCTTCTCTTAAAAAAAGACAGACCAGAGATGACAGAGGGATTAGTTAGTTACCAAGGTGCATCTAACATTATTACATTAGATTGATATTTCCACATGTGTTATCAAGTGGTCCTTGAGAAATAAATGAAACTGAAATATACATATCTGGAAAATGAAGGTTCACAATTATTGTGGTTGGCGCAGAGATTCTGATAAAAGAATGTTACTGTCTTCTACATAGAGCGCTGAGAACATGCATTTGTTGTTTATATTGCTGGTGTATTGGAGAAGAGTAAGTTAACTCAATTTTTTAAATAAAGATATTAACTCAAAGTTTTCCATAACTTGAAGAAATTTGTTTTTTGCTGCGTACGATATTATAAGTAGGTTTCGTATGCTTAGAGCCAGGTTGTTCATAGGTCCCTCATTTCAATTTAATGGCTAAAATATCCACTTTCTTTTTGCTATGTTTTAGTTTAAAAATAATTTTCTGTTCCGATTTTATTTCATTAGAAATAATAATCATCATCTATACTTATATATAGAAAACCTTTGCCTTTAGTAATTACCACCAAAGGATGTGGTGCAGTGGATGGGACTGCTCCTCCCTTAACTAGAGGTCTCGAGTTCGAGCCTTGGGTACGGAAAAATCCTTGGTAGTCGGGCTCCATTGCGGGTACCGGACACCGGATGGGAAGCCAAAAAAAAAATCCCGAGAATAGGAAATTCATTTATCTAAATGTGCAGTAGATGTAAATATTTTAATTTATACTTCTTGTTTATTAGATGTTGTGTGTTTCTTTTTTCCTTTAAGAGTAATTCATATTACGCTGCTTTGAATGTCAAAGACATAAACACAATTTTTTTAACACCAGTACAATCCCTTTCCACTGCTTTGTGACTGACCCTAATGCATCTGAAGTTCTTCATTCAAAGCCCATTTGACAGCATCCTTCCATGTTCAGTTCACCAACAATACTAAGCCAAGAGAGGTTTCTATAGTGAATCAGCCAGGCTAGATGAAAGCTGATCTCCCAAAGGTTGGAGGAAAAGGACATCTTTTCCTAGAGATTCGAAATGATCCATAAAATTCTGGATTATTGTAAATAACTCATCGCTCACAGTGAATTAATCCGTTGGATTTCTTGTAGAACTCTCCTCAATGCATCAAAATGCTAAAGTGTTGTAAAGTTTTGATAACTTGACAGTAGAGCTTCCTTTTTCAGTGATCTTGTCAAGTGCTTGAAATAAGTACTCCCTCCGTTTCATATTAAATATTAAATGATGTACTTTCCTTTTTAGTCTGTTTCAAAATAAATGACACATTTCTAAATTTGGTAATAATTCAACTTTAAACTCCTAATTTTACCCATTTTACCCTTAATGAGAAGCTTTTATAACCACACAAAAGTCATGGTCCCACAAAGCTTTACCCCTTAAGCTTTTAAGACCACAAATATCAAAAGTCTTTCTTTTTTTTCTTTAAACTCCGTGCGAGTCAAACTACCTCATTTAATTTGAAACGGAGGGAGTATTAAAAATGTTTACTTGGTATTGAACATTTTTCATTAGTCTTGTAAATATGAAAATAACATAAACATTGTTTTCGTGCGGGCACGGGTACGGGCCATCTAGTTTTAACAATATAATAAGTGAAAGTCGTTTTGGACGACGAAGGGTAAAACCGTCATTTGGATAAGTTAAAAACAACTGGCTTGCACTTTCTCCACTTATTTTCAGGTTCCATGCCCGTTTCTCCGAGAACTCTCCCTGCCAAACAACAAATGGAGGCTAAAAGAATACATGTACGGGAAGCCCTGGGTTTCCATCTTCAAACAATGTGAAATTTGAGTGCCAGCTCCACCTTTCATTCTAATGGATGCTAATTTAGGTTTGTTTTCTTTCCCAATAGCTCCTTACAACTTTCTCTTCCTTTTCGTATAATTTTTCTTAATCCCTAATATGTTATTTCCTTCTTTCTCCTATTTTTGGTCTTAGCTTCTGGGTTCGTGGATACAATTTCCTATCTTGATTCCAGTATGTTGGTGACTCTATGATTTCTGATTTTTGCTGAGTTTTATTCTGTTTTCCTGTTCTGTATTTAGTTGAGTATCTAAAAATGTGTGCATGCATGTCAATCGTTGTTATGTTTAGAGATAGATACTTAGGTACATGTTTTTCGGTATTGTTGAGGATGAATGAATTCTTTGAAGTGCCTATTAACGGTGAAATAGGTACACATGAATAAAGAGAAATACATAATCTATTTAGGAAATAAAGAAACCAAAAGACTAGCATCGTTGGGCACCCTCTGTCTCTTTGATATGTGATTCCTTCCTATGGTTGCAGCACAATTTGTCATGTTTTGGTTTTAAGTTATTTTAATTTTTTCCTTGTGGCATCATTGCAGAATTGTCAAAACAAAATATTTGTTCGAGGGTGCTAGCGGAAATGCTCCTTCTAAATGAGGTATGCCCCTTATTTGCTTGAAGTGCCTTGAAACAAAAGAGTTCTGGTCAACACCATGTCAAGAAGATGTTGGTAAACTCTATTTTTATAAAGTGCTCTTCACTTCTCATGACAAGAAAAAGATTCATATCTGTACTATTAAACAATAAGATCCTTTTGAATTTACATAGATATGGCTCTTTGGATCAACATTTAGTTGAATTCAGGACAAGCTATTATTATAAATACAAGATGATACGGAATCGTATAGAAAACACGTATATAGCAAAACACGCGGAATTAAAAATAAGAGCTAGACCTACAAATGATTGGAAGAACAAGAACCAATTAGAATAAGAAACATAATTACCTCTATGAACTCAATCAATTGTAACCCTAAACTATGAACATAAGAGCTAGACCCAGAATTGATTGGAAGTACAAGAACCAATTAGGATATGAAGCCTAATTACCTCTATGAACTCAATCAATTATAACCCTAAGCTATGGAACCCTCAAGAGATTGGCAACTCTTGAAAATCTGGATAAAGTAATTAAGCAATTAAGCATTCACTACTAATTGCTCACCAACTAAGACTAATTTAACACTAATGAAAGCAATAAAGAAATTAAAGACATAAACATAAATGCATTAATTAAAAGATAAGGATAAAGGGTGAGACTTACATGTCTTCAAGTTTATCATTCATCAAGTCTACCTAAAATAAAAACCATAAGGGCTATTTATACTAGAGTGGGTATTTGGCTACAAATGACCCAAATACCCCTAAGTTAATTCTAAGGAGCTTAGTCGATTATTACAAGTATAGCCTTCTTGATCTTGACTCCTTTAAAACACTCCAATGCTATGATGTTGACTTGGAAATAGTTAGGCATGCTCATCCGGCATGTATCATCCTCCCACACTTGAAAGAAATTCGTCCTCGAATTTGGACCTTGCAAAACCAAGAAAGGGACAAACATAAGTACCGGCCAATCACAAGAATCAAAGCATTGTATATCCAAGCTAAAAGATCAAAGATCACAATTTGGCACTCAAAAGTGACACTCTTATGATATAGCCATGTGTCATAATCTATAAAGAACACAACTCCAACACAAACCTGATTATAAGAAAAATAATATTCATTAGAAGAATCAAGAGAGTGTAAAGTTCCATGCTTCCAACAAACCACAATCTTGTAAAAACCTCAACAAAGTGCACACTTCTATGGTATAAACAAGTGTCATAAGAAGCAATAAATATCATACTCTCCAATTCAAAGAAATAAACTTCACCGTGATAAGAAACAACTCCAGGGTCAAACACAAATGTTAATCCACAAATATTTACACACTTTCCAACAACTTCACATGACAACTTAAGAGATATGCCAAGTTCATCATGAATCATCAAATAAAAAATATCACAATACTCAAAGTTAAAGTCTTTACCTCAATGGCCTTAGATAAACACAAGATAAGCATAAGCCAAACGTACATACCATTCTTACTTTTGTGCGAAACAAAAAGCTCTTGACAAAAAGTATGCCAAAGTGTTAGTTCAATACCTTTCTTACATTTAGCAACTTTCTCTTGTTGAACCTTCACAAAATAATCAATAAAGTTAAGTTCTTCTTGCTCAAAATGGTCACTCAAAAACACCAAAAAAAAAATACATTCTTACCTTTTCTCATAGAAGCATTAGCAAAATTCAACGAGAATGTTCTTTCAAAAGTAGGAATAAGAGAAGTAAAGCAATTAATACTAGTGCTAGCATCAAAAACTTTACTTTCCGTTTCACACTCAACTAAATCATCACATAAATATGCATAAGAGTCATCAAGATCAAATACAAGAGAAGTCAACTCATTGGAATACAAATGAAAGTTTTCTTCTTTTATATTTATGTCATTATAAGTAAATTGTTCACTCTCCAACAACGCATCTCCGCACTCACATTTTCTCATTTCACCATAAAAATTGAATCTTTTTGCCAAAGGAATAACAATAGAATCAAAAGAATCATCAACACATTCTTCTTGACTCATTTCTTTATAAAGATCAATACTTTCTTCCAACAACGTGAAAGTAGAGTCAAAAGAATCATCGCATGCATCATCCCATATAGTTGGGGTATCATAAGATTCAACATCACACAAATCACTAGCTAAGGAGTCATTAAACAAAGAACTAGAATCATCCAATAATGCACAAGAGGAAGCTAGTTGCAAGCCATAACTATTTTTCTCATTACAAGATAAAGAAATATCAAACTCATTAATATCATCGCTATCTTTTAAACTCAAAGTGTCACTACAATCAACTAAAGTATCATGAGTAGAAGGATAAGCTATTTAACCTTGAAGCTCTTCCAAAGTGAAATTCTCTTTACCTTGCACTTCCTCATTTATAAGTCCTCTTGAAAAGGTAGATTGATCCAAGCTCTTCAAAGTGGATTGAACTTCACTTAATGGTTCGTTTTCAAAAGTCTCTACACAAGTTAAAAAACAACTAGAGAAAGAAGAAAGATTAGCATTAGAACAAGAAAAATCCTCACTCTCTTTTTGTTCTCCGTCTTTCTTTTCTCTCTTTTTCTTTTCAAGATTTTCACTCTTTTCTTGTGACAACTTACTCACTTCACTCCACACTTTCTCTCCTTTTTCCACTCTAGAGTTGTCATTTTTCTCTCCCTTACTTCTCTCTATCTTTTGTCTCTCATCCTTACTTTTTCTCTTTGCATTTTTCAAGGATGTTCTCAAACTCATTTGGCCTCTTCCACTTTGGTCCACTTCATTCCCCCTATATTTATCATGGAAAACTTGTTGGATATTGTCCAACTCATTCAAGCTAAGGTGTCCTCTTGATCATGTTGAAAAAGTGGGTTGTTCATCATTCGAGGTTCTTGAGGTGATATGAGTAGTGGAGGAGGAAGATTGTACCTCCTTGGTAGTACTTGAGGCATATGTTGGGGAGGTGGATTCATTGGTGGTCTAGGTTGGGTCATTTGGGGTGGTGGTATTATGGATATGTGTGCTTGAGGTCTAAATGGTGGTTTGTATTGGTAGTGGGTAGGTGGTCGGTAGTTTGGTGGAGGAAAATAAGGTCCCTTTGGTGAGTGTGGTCGCTTTGGTAGGTTTTGTGGTATTTGAAAATGTTGGTTATGCTGCGGTTTTTCTCTTTGAAGCATTTGTCGCACTTGTGAAGGAGAGGGTGTAGTAGAGGAATTAGTAAGGGTCATACTACGCTCCTTCCTTGTCGCCTCATGTGAGATTCCTCCATCATGGAATTCAACCTTGCATTCGTTGTGTTGCCATATGCTAAAATTTGTAACTTTCTCCTTGGATCACAATTAAGACTAGATGTGTGTCCATACTACATGATACCTATAAAACGAGCAAACAAATTAGTAGTAAAGTCCTCACCAACTAACTTGATATCGCTCAACCCTCGTGTATCACACCTTGTACCAATTGGCTTTTGCGTGCTCAAAGTCCTATTCACTCTTGCCTTTTTCCGCTCAAGTAGTGAATGTCAAAATTGCTAGCAAACTTAATAGCCCATTTGGCCAAGCTGCAAAAATCGGCTTATTTTGAGAAGTGCTTTTCTCAAAAGTACTTTTGGTGAGAAGCAGTTTATGTTTGGCTAATTAGTTTGAAAAGCACTTCTGAGCAGCAATTAGTGTTTGGCCAAGCTTTAAAAAACTGCTTCTAAGTGTATTTTTCTCAAAAGTGCTTCTCAGAAAAGTGCTTGTGGAGAGAAGCTACTTTTTTCTGCTTCTTCAAAACTGCTTCTGCTTCTCCTCAAAAGCACTTTTTTTCCTTCCAAAAGCTTGGCCAAACACCTCAATTTTTGGCCAAAAGTGTTTTTTCTTTTGGCAAAAAAAAAAGCACTTTTGGCCAAAAAAAAGCTTGGCCAAACAGGCTATAAGTCCCAAGGTTTCACAAAAAGTTCCAACCGTCTTCGGGGTGGAGCGGAAGTTGTGTTTTCACAAGGACGGAATTAAAAATCAAACGGACATGAACCAAGCAATTCACAACGAAAATAAAGAGAAAAGCACGAAAGAAATGGCACGAAATAAAACAAAGCACACAAAGAAACTAGAATTAAACTCAATATGAACTAATATCAAGTTAATCTAGTTGAGATTTTAAAAACAAGAAGAAGAAAAAAAGATTAACTGGACAGAAACTGGAACTGCTGAACTTCTGAAAAATGCTGGAAAAATTGTTCTATGGCAGTATTCACCAGTATTGCTGAAAGAACTGGACAATTCAAATTTCAGCTTCGAAACCGTTCTCAAAGAAGCCAAATCCTCAGCTCAAACTCTAGTCCAAAGCTGCAGATTTTCAGCAGCTAAATCAGTGGAGAAACAGGCAAACTCAGTTCATACAATTTTCAGAACATCAATTGACTCCCAGCAGTAATTGAATTCTTCCAGCAAAACAACTGAATTTGCAGCTTGTCACACCAGCCGTGCAGAAATTACGAAGCAACAACTGTGCATAAACTGCAGCTAACAATGTAGAAAAACTGGTGCAACACTTGTGAAGGAAGGGTGCAGAACTTCAGCCAGAAATCAACATTGTTAATCCCTAGTCAAGTAGTTTCAGTTGTTTTAGACAATGAGTTCTCAGAACTCCTTCCTAAATCTACTTCTCAATAAATAGAACTATCACAGATGTGCAACTCAATACTCGGAAACTTGGAAAATCAACAGATTCAGTTCTAAGTTCTACCAGTCGATTAATACCACAACTGCGACTAAGTTCGAGCACAACTCATAATTTAAACTCATCAGCAGAAAAGATGAATTCAGTTCAAAAAGTTAATCCCAGCAATAAGAAACAGGATGACATTCACTCCCCTCAGAAATCTAGTCGAAGTCTTCGAGCAACAATAGCAAAATTTCAGCAGACTTGAACTAAAGACCACAGCAGAACTTCACACAAGTATTCAGTGCAGTAGTAGACACTATCAAATTCAACTAAAAACTTGACGACAAGCTCTTGATCAAAATCCAACAGCAGCTAGTCAAACTTTCTAGTACAATTGAAGTTAAACAACTCAAAAACTCAATCAAGAACTGAGCTCCAATTCTACAGATTCTGTCACCGAGCAACAAGGAACTCGAGTCGACTTCACGGATTCAAATCAAATCAACTCAGAAAGATCGAGTCGATGTTCTGTTGAAACTCACTTCTCTTCAAATTTTAGAAATCAGAGATGGAGAACAGTTTTAAACTCAAGGAATCAAACCTGATTTGTTGCGACAATTCTCAGCTGCTCGAATCGATTCGAATCAGTCCGCAAAGTTCTTCAAATTCGCAGCTGGTGTTCTTCGAGTTCTTCAATGGCAGGGAATTTGATTCTCACTCAATCCTTCACCAAATCGAACTCAAACTTTGGATTCGACTTCCATGTAACCCCCAAAATCAAACCTCAGTGATCAATTTGTGCCACAATGGCCTGAAACGAAAGACCCCAGTGGTCTTCTTCTTCGCACAACTCGGTTCAAAATTCAAACCAAAACCCTAGCAAATCAGAGTTAATCGGACTAACCCTTCATATTTCACTTCGTTTCAGTGTTTCCGACTAAAAATCTCGAACACCCAATCGATTTTGGACCTCCAATTTTTTTTTAGATTCAAAACAAACCCTAGTTTTTTTTTTCGGTTCAGCTGATGTAAATTTTGGGTTCAAATCTTCGAATCCAAACCGAAAAGTAATTCGATCTCATAAAATGAAGAAATCACAAACTGCAGAACCAGAATCGACAACGAGAACAAGGAAATCAAAGTTTTTAAATGAAACAGTGATGAACGAGGCATACCATTTTTGTTTTAGTCACAAACAAATCGGATGAACAGTAAACTTGCTATTTTTGGATTTTCTATTTTTTTTTTCAGATTTGTTGATAATCAAAACAAAGAGCCAAGGATTGATAAAACAATCCAAAATCTTTGCCTGATACCAAAATAAGAGCTAATTAATTGGAAGAACAAGAATCAATTAGAATAAAAAACCTAATTACATGAACTCAATCAATTGTTACCCTAAACTATGAAATAAGAGCTAGACCCAGAATTGATTGGAAGAACATGAATCAATTAGGATATGAAGCTTAATTACCTTTATGAACTCAATCAATTGTAACCCTAAGCTATGGAACGAGATTGGCAACTCTAGAAAACCCGAATAAAGTAATTAAGCAATTAAGCATTCACTACTAATTGTTCACCAACTAAGACTAATTTAACACTAATGAAAGCAATAAAGAAATTAAGACATAGACATAAATGCATTAAAAGATAAGGATAAATGGTGAGGCTTGCATGTCTTCAAGTTTATCATTCATCAAGTCTACCTAAAATAAAAGTCTTAAGGGCTATTTATACTAGAGTGGGTATTTGGCTACAAATGACCCAAAGCTATTTATACTAGAGTGGGTATTTGGCTACAAATAACCCAAATACCCCTGAGTTAATTCTAAGGAGCTTAGTCAATTATTACAAGTATAACCTTCTTGATCTTGACTCCTTTAAAGCACTCTAATGCTATGATGTTGACTTGAAAATAGTTAGGCATGCTCATCCGGCATGTATCACAAGGCCTGACAAGTCATTGTAGAATTGGTATTTCAGAACATATCGGGCAGCACAACAAGACTACAACAAAGCATCAAACTGGATTATTTAGGTAATGTCAAAGTCAGGAACAGAACAAGAAGAGGGCTTGGTGAAACTCAATTGCAGGAACTCGGGTATGTACTTTAGTGAAATTTATAACTAGATGCGACACAACACTTACATCGAGCCTTACAGTCTGAAAGTTGAAGGTTCTCTCTTTAGGAAGTGGCGCAATATAAATGCCATACAGAATATTCCAACACAGATGAAGCATCATAAATATCAAGAGCATATAACATTCCATTGAATGCAAACTTTACTGTACATGGAAGGAATGAGAATATCCATTAAATTCATTGTGTGATTTGTATCGAGAAAGAAGTCCAAAATTTATAACTCTCTTACAAACTCAAATTACCTCTTGAACAAACACAGATTACCTCTTTGGTCAAATTTTTGTTGGTGATAAAGTGTGATTGTCTTTGTATATCTTTGATTGTTTGAACTTTGATGTGGGATGTATTGTAGGGCCACTATCGAACGGTAGAAAAAAAGCTTGACGTAGAATATCCTTAAATAGGATCCAACGAAGGGTCAGAAATACTTAACGCGAATGTTTTTTCAAAATTTTCGAACCGCCATAAGTGCCTAAAAATGCTGACTATGATATAAATGATGACACTGTACAATTTTGAATTTATTCTTTTTCCTAAATACGTTAAAATATTTTTTCTTTGATGTGATAAATGTGTCAAATTGAAGAGATCTGTAATCAAATAAACATTATTATATTGGGTGTTGTTGCTGATTTCTTCCTTTTTGGAGGAGTCCTTTAGTATCAATTCACTTTTACTTTTATATGTGGCCTAACAAGTTCAATTTTGCTTTATGGGTCATAAGCAGTGGAAGTATTTGTTCTTCGCGTTCGCGAGCAGAGTATGCGAACACGTAGTTGTGTGATGTGGTTCTTCACGAAGGCATGGACAAGGTCGCTTTCGCATAGTGTCTATGAGGCGGAAGCTGGACCTCACGTTTTGTTCATCGCGAACGCGCGTGTGGTGTCGTTTGCGATCGCGTAAGTCTGAGGGCCAGTGCATCGTATTCGCGTGGTATTTTTGTGTTCGCGTAGAGTTAATTTCAAGGGCAGCTGAGTTTTGCTTCGTGATCGCGAGGCTATTTCCGCGATCGCGATTAAGGAATCACTGGGCAGAATATAAACTTTTCAAAAACGAAGGTTAGCCATTTTTATCAAAACTTGAGTTTGGGAGCTCGGATTTGGACGAGATTTTGAGGGATTTTCAGAGAAAGCTTTTGGGTAGCGATTCTTAACTCTTTTATGGTTATATTTCACTAATCTATGGTTGATTTCATCATTTAATTTCGAATTTGGGTTGAAAATTGGAAAAAATGGGAAAAAGTTCTTCAACTAAGATTTTGAGTTTTGATTGAGGTTTTTACATCAGATTTGGATCATTTTGGTACGAGTGAACTCGTGAGAGAATGGGTGTTCATATTTGGTAACTTTTACCCGATTCAGAGACGTGGGCCCGGGGAGACTTTTAGGACGATTTCCTAATTCCTTGCTTTAGCTTTAATTTCATTAACTAGATTAGTTTCTTATAGTTATATTCATGGTATGTAATTGATTTGGCTAGATTTGGGCCATTCGAAGTCAGATATTTATGAAAAAAGCATTGTTACGGATTGATTTGAACTTGGTTCGAGGTAAGTGGCTTGCCTAACCTTTTGTGGAGAAATCCCCTTAGGATTTGGTGTTGTTATGATATGTGAGCGCCGTGTACGCGAGGTGACGAGTGCGTACATGAGCTATTTGTTGAAAAGCCTATTTTTTATTGAATAATAACCTATTTTCATCTTATTGAGTATACTAGCTTGTGTAGTTATCCTGTTAGCCTAGAATAGCATGTCTAAATTCCTTAATAGCTTATTTGAGCTCTTTGCAGCATGTTTAGCCGATTCATGTTTCTTTCTTGACTTGTACTAAGCCTAAACTGTATGTTTCTTGCAGTAATTGCTATATTCATTTGTTTGAGCTGCGTATTTACTTTGAGACTACGGGACGGTATCCCGGGAGATCCTCTCCACATTTACTTTTGAGACTACGAGGCGGTTCCTCGGGAGTTCTCCCTGCACATTTACTTTTGAGACTACAAGGCAGTTCCTCGGGTATATTAACTTTTGAGACTACGAGGCGATAGCTCGGGAGATCTCTTTGCACATATATTTTGGGACTACGAGACGGTATCTCGAGAGATCCCTGCTAAAAAGTTTATCCAAAACTTATTAGACATAACCTTACAATATATAGTGGTAGCCATTTATGAGATGTGTTTCCTGGAATTTCTATCTTCCTTCGGAACAAAGGAGCTCTTAGCCTCTTGAAAATGATGATATACCTTGATTTCTAATGGTATACGACAAAGTGAATCGTAGGTTCTAACAAAATGTATCCTCGAATGTAATAGCGAGGTTCAACACCCTAACTTTTGCTGCAAGGTAGAATCAAACAAAGAATATTGTAGGACATATTAAATAGAAACGGGATCACTTCTAAAGGAGACAAATATGCAGTTGACATTGAATGTAACACATTTACCTGTTTTGACCAGCAGATGCAATTCCCCTATTAGCACTTTCTAGCTAGCCATCTTTGACTGCTTTGACCAGCTCAGTTAAGCATAGACATATGCCACTAACTCATTATATTGCTAATCATTAATACTTACATGTAAGATTTATTTATTTTTCAGCTAACCAGGAAGCTATAAGTTCTTATATTAACATGCTTCAGCTGACAAATGTAAAGTTCATATGCATCATGCACTAAAAAAGTGTTGCGTTTTTATTAAGGGGTGTGAATGGGAAATGGAAGATGCACCTTTTAGATTGCACCTCTCCATATCACCCATCCTTTGTCTATAAATTTAAATGCTTGGCCTCATTTTTCAGATATGAAATCAGACATGGAAAATCTGAAATCTTCTCTCCTCTTTTCTACATTGTTGCATTATTTTCTAAATAAACATAAGTGTCAAGTGTGATTTACTCTGTTTGTTGAGTTCGCTGAAGTTCTGTGATTTGAAGTGCCGCTATCACAGAATAGTTATTCCATTCTATCCTGGGAGGAATTAATCCGTATACCTTGGGCAACAGTGAGGGGATTAAATTCCTTAAGGACACACTGTGCATTCAGTGGGCTCGGAATTATTTCACGTTTTGTTTATTGAACTAACGTTTGTTTACTTTTCTGATTTTGAACACAGTAATACCAACAATCTTAAGGAATTTAATATTCTCTTTGTTCGTCTTAACATTTGTTTGATGGAGACTCAACGAGAAAGGGATAACGTATCCTTTGTATGATGGCAGAGTTATGTTCAAATTTAGTGAAATAGTCCAAATAACATGGATATATTCATATGCACATGAGTCTCTAGAGGAAAGAAAATGCAGATAGATGACTATCTTTTACACCTGAGAAGCCATTTGAATCCAATAACAAATTCATGACTTCAGTGATGCTTTTAAATTGGAGTCTGTTTCTGCTTCTTTGGCACATGGTCAAGACACGAAAGGGAAAAGAAACGGACTATATTTGTGAAAAGGTGCAAAAGAAAAGGGATTGCACCTCCTCAAAATTCAGTACGTTTTTTCATTGGGAGAAACGACTACAGAGATGGCTACAACATCTAAACAACAAATTTCGAAGTGGGGTTATTTTTTGGAAGTACCCGAAGACTTCATATTGTTGATTCTAATCGATAAAGTAAAATTTCAAAACAGTTAAGGCAATGACTTGAGGAGAAAGTGGCTATATAACGGGTTAAACTTTCTTTACTCTATTTAATTTTAATTTTTTATCCTTTAAGATTTATGATATCCTACTTCTATAAATTTTAGGATAGATATTTATTATGTGATGATCTCATATTGCTTATTTAGAATGTATGCATGACTAGGTATAACATGTATTTGCGGTTAATTTATTATTCCTTTGACCATATGAAAAACTATTAGTAGTTGATATAGAATTTGGTAACATGCATAAATTATGTGGAAGATTATTTTCAATGTTGTAAGATATGAATTAGGCTTACATTGATACTTGAAAGTATTCTTGAGATCATGAATATGTGATATGTAAAGAAGAACATATATGTGTTTGGTTAGAGAAAAAAGATGAAACTATTGAACTGTTTAAATACTATAATGGTTTAGTTAGAAAACCATTTGAAGAGATAAAATCCTCGTGATTTTCTATTCTTATTTTGGAGAGTAAAATCTTCGTGATTTTCTACTCCTTCTTCGAGATCAAAATCTGCGTGATTCTGTACTCGTTCGTTGAGATTAAAGTCTTCGTGACTTTCCACTCATTTGTCGGAAATTAAAGTCTAAGTGACTATATACTCGTTTTGGAGATTAAAATCTTAGTGATTTTCTACTCCAATTTATTATTCGGTTTGAAGATTGAAAACTTCACCGTTTATTAGATTTGATTGTCTCACAAATTACAAGGTTTGAAGATTAAAAACTTCACCATTTATTAGATCTAGTTGTATCAGATGTTACTCGGTTTGAAGATTAAAAACTTCACCGTTTATTAATTCTGAATGTGTCAGATTGGTTTGAAGATTAAAAACTTCACCATTTATTAATTCTGGCTCTGTCGTGACACAAACAACAGTTCTTGTGGTTGGCTCAACAACGTAATATGGGCGTTGAATATGAATCTCCTTTTGAAGAAATATGTTTGGAATATGAAATTATTCACCAAACGATCGCCCCTCAGTCACCGCAATCTAATGGAATTGCGGAAAGAAAGAATAGAACGTCAAAGGAGACGATCAATGCTTAGTTGATAAGTTCTGGTTTACCAAAAACTTGGGGGGGGGGGGGGGGTAAGCTATGCTTACAGCTAACTGAATACTCATCCGCGTTCCCCATAGCAAGACACAATCCATTCCATATGAAAAATGGAAAGGAAGAAAACCCAACTTGGAATATTTTCAAGTGTGGAGGGTTGGGTAAAATGCAAGTTCTTAAACCCAAAAGGATAAAAATCGGATCGAAAATTGTTGATTTTGTTTTCATAAGATATGCAACAAATAGTAAGGCATATCGTTTTCTGATTCATAAATCTGTAACATCCCGTACATTCGGACTAGATGTGGACATATTAAATGGGTATTAATTTGATATTTTATACATGTGAAGTCCCATCGAGTTGATTATGGGTGAAAATAGTTGTTTTGGAATCAAGACGGAGAGTGAGGTGCATAAGATTTGACAAAATCGACTAAGTTTGCAGAAGGTCCGTGTTCCAGCAGGTTTTAGTGAAAATGTGTAAGGAATTTGGGAAAACTCAAAGCATGAAGGTTGTAGGCCTTTGAAATTTCTTTCCAACGATATATTGTGAAGCCCAAATGGAGCTCTGTGCAAAAAGTTATGCCCGTTTTACAGAATGGTATGCAACCACCGCGGTCCGCCGCGTTTTACCGCGACCACGATGGCGAGGCAGTGTTCCAGCGATTTACCGCGGTCGGGACCGCGGCCGCGCCAACCGGGACGCGGTGGATGACTTGGGAAGTCATTTTTTTAGCCCTATTTCGTCCCTCACAGCCCCAAAACATAAAAACTTGCCCTAGAAGGGAAAGCTCTCGAAAACCAACTCCTTAAGGGTCCCTCCACCACCCAAGGTAAGTTCTCATGGTGATTCTATGTTTATTTCAATTTTCCAACATCCTATTAACATGGGTAAACCCTCCATATCATTAGACATTCGATGGGAACACCATTGTTGAGAGAAGAAACCCTAGAACTCAAATTTAAGAAGATTGAACATCAAAAAGACAATATCTTCACCCTCTAATTGATTCTATCATTGAATTAATGATTATAGACTCTAGTTCATGGGATATGAGTTGATGAGTTTGATAGAAAAGCATGAACGATGATAGGTTTGGGTTGTTGATTGGTTATTATTGGTTATGGGTGTTGATTACCTTATGGGTGATAAAGAATAATGTTGATTATAACCATTTGAGACTTTAGAATTTATCTAGGAGCAAAAGAACGGGTTATTGGGTGTAGAGACACCATTAATAAGGGCTATGAAGCTTTATGCCACCGAGTGTTTGATAAAATGCCTAAGTGACCAAAACATGACTATTGTTGCTAATTTGGAATCCCTTTGACTTGTATTGATATAGATTGAAGTTGAAAGGGTTGGCAAATGTTGTATTATGCTCAAGAGCAGGAAGTTAAGGTATGTGATGCTAACTCTCTATGTTTGAAAATTTTAATGATTTTCCCTACAATACGTTTCTTTTACGACGTCACTAATTGCCTCAGAAATATAGTTAAGCCTAGTTCCTTGAATAGTTGTAGAATTTCTATTCTCCAGCTTCATAACTCGTTCACCACTTTCATTCTGAACGTTGTGAGCTCAGTTCGTATTCAATATAGACTTGGGTTTGATGCCCCGAGTCTTAGTATATATTACTCAGTATGCCATAAACAGTTGAAGTTTCAGTGTTCATAATCAGTTCAAGAATACATGTCTCAGTCTAGTCCTATTCAGTATTCCAGTATTATGTAACTCAGTGTGATCCAGTATTCCAATATCATGTAACTCAATGTGATTCAGTATTTCACTATCATGTATTGCAGTTTGATTCTCAGTTCCTGAATGTTGAACTCCTGTATTTGGGCCTGAGGCCGTAGTTTATATGCTTAATGCATACTTGGGCTTGAGGCCGTAGTTTATGCTTTATGCATGTTTGGGCCTGAGGCCGTAGTTTATGCTTTATGCATTTTTGGGCCTGAGGCCGTAGTTATGTATACGTATACTTGGGCCTGAGGCCGTAGCTTGTGCAACATATATATTGGGCCCGAGGTCGTAGCTTATTCAGATAAACAGGTTGTTCATCATTCAGAAGAGGGAGTATTCATATCCTTACTTCCTTTGTTCAGTTCAGTTATCAGTTATCAGTTCCGTTATCAGTTATCAGTTATCAGTTATCATTTCAGTATCAGTTATCAGTTCTGTTATCAGTTATCAGTTATCATTTCAGATATCAATTATCATTTCAGTTATCAGTTATCAGTTATCAGCTATCGTTTCAGTTTCTATTTCAATAGTTATCATTTCAGTACCAATTATCAATTCTCAGTTATCAGCTTAATTTCAGTTTCAGCATTTATAATTCTTTCTTTCAGTTGCTTTACATACCAGTGCAATTCAAATGTACTGAAGTCCCTTTTGCCCGGTGCCTGCATCTCACGATGCAGGTAATGATTTACAGGTTGATGATTCAGAGTGCTAGGATTCTCGTACCAGCTATTTGGTGATCCCCAGTTCTTTCGGGGCATTATCATTACAACAGTCTTCAGTATTTTCAAACAGTCAGTGTTTTCAGTACAAATTAGAGGCTTCATAGACTAGAGTAACAGTTAGACAGAGTCACAGGCTTTTCATATTAAGCTATGTTGGCTACAAAGATGTTTCAGAATTGTATTAGTATTTCCACACTTTGATTTATATCATCCAGAATTTTAGTATATCAGCATGTGTTAGTTTATCTTCCGCATTCAGTATGTTATGATACCACATGTTGATTCAACCAGCCAGTTGGTTCGCTCGGTCACATGTAGTCAGGCACCGAGTGCCGTGTTACGTCCAGGCCAGGTTCGGGGCGTGACAAAATCAGAAAATTCCGACATTCATATTAATACGGTAATCAAATCAGATAATGCTGAATTCTTTGAGAATATTTATCCGTATAAAAAGGAATGTGAGTCTTCTAGTGAAATATCTAAGCGAACTCGGGGACTCGGGAAGAAGCAAAGGAAAGTACATAGAATTAGATAAATCCAAGACGTAGTAAACGTCAAAGGATAACTACTTCCTTTGGATCAGATTTTCTGACATTCTTGTTGGAAAATGAGCCTCAAACATTTAAAGAAACATTGTCTTCCTCGGAAGCACAATATTGGAAACAAGCAGTCAATAGTGAGATAGAATCCATATTAAGTAATCATACTTGGGAATTGGTTGATCTTCCTCCAGGAAATAAACCTTTGTGTTCTACGTGTATTTTCATAAAGGAAATGAAAGTTGATGGTACTATTGACAAATATAAAGTAAGATTAATTGTCAAATAATTTAGACAACGAGAAGGTCTTGATTATTTTGATACATACTCGCTGGTAACGAGGATTACATCTACTCGGGTGTTAATAGCGTTAGCCGCCGTGTATGGCCTTGAAATCCATCAGATGAACTTAAAGAAAACCTTCTCAAATGGAGATTTGGAGGAAGAAATTTACATGGAACAACCTGAAGGGTTCGTGGTTCCTGGAAAAGAAAAGAAAGTGTGTCGACTTGTTAAGTCACTTTACAGACTAAGATAAGCACCCAAACAAGGACATGCGAGATTTGACCAAATAATATTGTCAAATGATTTAAAAATTAATAAGTGTAAACACATGTGTTTACGTTAAGAATACTTCAAATCATATAGTCATTATTTGATTATATGTAGATGATATGTTGATGAAATATTTAAAATGTGGGGGCTTTTAGCTTATGCATGACAAAAGCCAATGTTAGACGTAATGTCTAAATGATATAATTTTTGAACTCCATTGATATAGTAGTTGGTAAATTCATCAGTTGTTCAGTCTTAATAAAGACTAGTTGATGAAACTACTAATTCGGAAGTTGGTCACGTGCCTTTCTCGAAAGGTCATTTTCTTTATTGAAAATTTATATTGTTTAGTTCTTTTATGAATGATGTCACTTTGAAGGTTGTGACTTTTCATAGAAAGATGTGTTTGTATGTTTTGTATAAACATGACCGTTCATGAACGAACGTATTAATACGTTGATCTATAATGAGGTGAACCAACCGATGAACATGATCAAAATCTATTGCAAATTGGATTTGGTTCATGAATGAAGGTGCTATAATTTGTATATCATACAGACGTATGAATAAAGAACATACAAATGCTTGAAAATTGCGGAGTGGTTGCGAAATGTGTTTTATATTAAAAGGTTGTGGCCAAAACTGATGCCAATCATTCCAGCTGTTGTTATAATTACTACATTAAGTGTAGTCAATAATCTGGTATGCAATCGAAAGTCGAGACGTATTAGTCTACAACATAAGAAAGTTTGCATTTGAACTTTCATGACAATGAAATGAGTTTTGAAGTATTTGAAATATACTCCAAATTATGCTTTGCACTACAATAAGTATCCCGCGATAATAGAGGGGTATAGTGATGCAAATTAGATCACCAGTTCAACCGATTTAAACAGTCGGTGGAGGAGCGATGTCTTGGAAATCATCCAAATAAATATGTATTGAACGCTCTATAGTGGAGACTGAGTTTATAGCCTTAGACAAGGCCGGTGAAGAAGTTGAATGGCTCCGGAATTTCTTAAAAGATATTCCATTTTGGCCAAACCTTTGTCACCTATGTGTATACATTGTGATAGTCAAGCGGTAATAGGCAGGGCAAGGAGCGTTATGTATAACGGAAAATCTCGTCACATTCGACGGAGATACAATACCCTTAGACAACGAATCTCTAGTGGTGTGATCACGATTGACTACGTAAAGTCAAGAGATAACGTGTCGGATCCACTTACAAAAGGCCTATCTAGAGAGGCAGTTGAAATATCATTGAAGGGAATGGGGCTAAGGCCTAGGACAAGTCATCATTGCGGTAACTCTACCTAGCAGACTGGAGATCCCAAGAGCTAAATTCAAAGAGATCAAACAAAGTTATGAATGACGGTTCAACATTGTCAAATAACTCAACCCATTCTCGTGATGAAGACAATGTTCAGAAATCAAGGTAAAGCATTAAGGCTTTTTGATGAGTCAATAAAGCTTAAAGCTTTTTAATGATTTTCTAAGTCTGACAGGATATGACCAGATAGTGTGTCTATAGGATTACACGTTTAGAAATCACCTATGTAAGTGTTAAGTGTAAGCCGCTTTAAGGGGAATGAAAGTAAAGGCCCATTCTCAAAGCACTCATGAAACCAGGCGGTGTTCATGGCTGAAACGAACACAACCGTGAGAACCAAAGACGATTAAGGGTAAATTGTGTGACTTAGGGTTGTCTAGGTATACACCAAAGTTCGACGGTTCAAAGATATCAAATCTATCAATTGACCGAGTATATCCGACATAAGTTCACTACGGAAAGTTCAAAGGGAAACCTACTTATCCAGATGCGATTAATCCTTATTTGTGAATCACACAGTATTTTCATGCATGTTTTTCCTCATATGACCATTCCCCATTCATGTGGGGGATTGTTGCGTTTTTATTAAGGGGTGTGAATGGGAAATAGAAGAGGCACCTTTTAGATTGCACCTCTCCATATCACCCTTCCTTTGTCTATAAATTTGAAGGCTTGGCCTCATTTTTCATATATGAAATCAGACATGGAAAATTTGAAACCTTCTCCCCTCTTTTCTACATTGTTGCATTATTTTCTAAATAAACATAAGTGTCAAGTGTGATTTACTCCGTTTGTTGAGTTCGCTGAAGTTCTGTGATTTGAAGTGCCACTATCACAGAATAGTTATTCCGTTCTATCCTGAGAGGAATTAATCCGTATACCTTGGGCAATAGTGAGGGGATTAAATTCCTTAAGGACACACTGTGCATTCAGTGGGCTCAGAGTTATTTTACGTTTTATTTATTGAACTAACGTTTGTTTACTTTTCTGATTTTGAACACAATAACACCAACAAAAAGAAAGATAAAGCCCCAATTCTTTAGCAGTTACATACACTAAAGTTAATATTTCCTAATCAAACATCTGCATAAATATAATATTTCGTGGCAATTAGATGAGCTTAAGTGGAAGCGGTGCAAAGTAGAAACATAGGAACTACGTTTCATTTTCATGCAAATATAATAGAAACAACTTCAAGTAGATTTTCTAGGAAAACCAACAGATTATAAAACTAATTGCATAAGCTTCTACTATTTGGTTGGTAGTAGATCAAAAGTAGAGCAACTTAGAAAATCAAAAATTATATTTTGACATTGGACTTGGCTTCTTCAACCCATACTAGGTATTATAATATGGCAGATGTACAGCTATTGGCTTATATAAGGTCTTCAAATTAAAGAATGCTTTTAAGAATTTCTACCTCATCTCTATATTTGTCTTATATGTCCCTCCAGAAACTGAAAGCAATGACATATCCAACTATTCAAATGACTTAAGCAAACCCCTCTTTTTATCTCGTAAATAATTCACAATATCTTTTGATATACCTTCTTGAATTGTTGTGGCAACTCAGCTTACAGACGAAAAAATAAAAGTAAGCGTAGGTTCAGTACAAAGGCAGATTTCCAGTCATGCGTATCTAAATATTTACAATAACCAATTCAGAAAAATGTTGGTATTACTGTGTTCAAAATCAGAAAATCAGATAAGCAAACAAACGTTAGTTCAATAGACAAATCGTAAAATAATTTCGAGTCCACTAAATTCACAGTGTGTCCTTAAGGAATTTAATCCCCCTCACTGTTGCCCAGGTATACGGATTCATTCCTCCAAGGATAGAACGGAATAACTATTCTGTGATAGCGGCACTTCAAATCACAGAACTTCAGCAAACTCAACAAATGGAGCAAATCACACTTGACACTTATGTTTATTTAGAAAATAATGCAACAATGTAGAAAAGAGGGGAGAAGATTTCAGATTTTTTCATCTCTAAAAATGAGGCCAAGCCTCTAAATTTATAGACAAAGAAAGGGTGAGATGGAGGTGCAATCCAAAAGG
Source organism: Nicotiana attenuata (assembly GCF_001879085.1). NCBI lineage: Eukaryota > Viridiplantae > Streptophyta > Magnoliopsida > Solanales > Solanaceae > Nicotiana > Nicotiana attenuata. The sequence goes on from NW_017673166.1 coordinate 129,420, forward strand.
TGCCTCTTCCATTTCCCATTCACACCCTTTAAAGAAAAACGCAACAATCCCCCGCATGAATGAGGAATGGACATATGGGGAAAAAACATGCATGAAAATACTGTGTGATTCGCAAGTAAGGATTAATCGCATCCGGATAAGTAGATTTCCCTTTGAACTTTCCGTAGTGAACTTATGTCGGATATACTCGGTTAATCGGTAGATTTGATATCTTTGAACCATCGAGCTTTGGTTTATACCTAGACAACCATAAGTCACACAATCAATCCTTAACTGTCTTTGGTTCTCACGGTTGTGTTGGTTTCAGCCATGAACACCGCCTGGTTTCATGAGTGCGTAGAGAATGGGTCTTTACTTTCATTCCCCTTAAAGCGGCTTACACTTTACACTATCTGGTCATATCCTGCCAGACCTAGAAAACCATTAAAAAGCTTTAAGCTTTATTGACTCATAAAAAAGCCTTAATGCTTTACCTTGAATTCTGAACATTGTCTTCATCACGAGAATAGGTTGAGTTATTTGACAATGTTGAACCGTCATTCATAAATTTGTTTGATCTCTTTGAACCTAGATCTTTGGATCTCAGCCTGCTAGGTAGAGTTACCACCATGATGACTTGTCCTAGGCCTTAGCCCCATTCCCTTCGATGATCTTTCAACTGCCTCTCTAGATAGGCCTTTTGTTAGTTGATCTGACACGTTATCTCTTGACTTTACGTAGTCAATCATGATAACACCACTAGAGAGTAGTTGTCTAACGGAATTGTGTCTCCATCGAATGTGACAAGATTTTCTGTTATACATAATGCTCCCTGCTCTGCCTATTGCCGCTTAACTATCACTATGTATACATATAGGTGCCAAAGGTTTGGGCCAAAATGGAATATCTTTCAAGAAATTCCGGAGCCATTCAGCTTGTTCACCGGCCTTGTCTAAGGCTATTAAACTCAGCCTCCGCTGTAGAGCGGTCGGTGTATATTTGTATGGACGATTTCCAATACATCACTCCGCCACCGATGGTTTAGAATCGGTTGAACCGTGATCCAATTTGCATCACTATACCCCTCTATTATCGCGGGATACTTATTGTAATTGATAGAAAAATTATTTTGATATCTCAAAAAGAAATATTCCAAAATTATGTCTAGATTCATTTTCTTAATATTTATTAATGAATCATTATTATAGTAATTATCTCAAGTATATTTGTAACAGAAAATTAGTTGAATTTTGAATTTACTTTGGACATATTAAATCTGATTTTTTGAATGCTCATTAGTGGGTATTGACCATTTGATAGCTTTTAATGGTTTTGATTAAGAACGTTACTTTTGGAAAAGAACGTTCAGTGACTTTGTAACAGAAGCCTTTATGGCTTACTTTGAATTCAACATTTTGAAAGAACGTTACTTTTGTAACGTAAGCCTTTATGGCTGATTTTTGGTTCTTAAGCGTATTCTTCTATCAGATTGAAAAGTTTTTTGGA
>NW_017673166.1:131213-135403 GCF_001879085.1 Nicotiana attenuata
GTTATTATGGAGAATAACGCTGCTAATGTTGTTGTTGATGCTACTACACCTACTGCTCCAGCTGTTTCTGTTGTTGTTCCATCACCAATTTACCTATGCCAAGCCTTTTCCTGATGTTTCGAAAATTGAGGTTTTTGGTGGAGATAATTTTAGCGTTGGCAGGAACGGGTGCATTCTATTTTGGATATGCATGAAGTTGCTTTTGCTCTAACTGATCCAAAGCCAAGTGAAGCACCTTCCATTCAGATGGATCAATGGGTTCATGCTAATAAGGTATGTAGACATACTATAATTTCTACTCTTTCTAACGAATTGTTCGATGTCTATGTTTCCTACAAGGAGGCAAAAGAAATCTGGGAGTCAATGATAACAAAGTACACTGCTGAAGATGCCACTAAACAAAAGTTTGTAATTGGAAACTACTACAAGTGGGAGATGACGGAGGACAAGGACATAACTGCACAAATCAACGAATATCACAAATTGATTGAAGATCCCAAATCTGAAGATATTTCTCTGCCCGAACAGTTTGTTGCTGGTATGCTTATAGAAAAACTTCCCAAATCTTGGAATGACTACAAACAACAATTGAAACACAAACACAAGCAATTGTCGCTGAAGGACTTGGTCAAGCATATTATAATTGAAAATACAAATCGCAAGCAAGCTGTTGCTGACAAAGGAAAGGAGATTGCTACAAGAGCCAACCTGGTGGAGAACAATAAGCGGCAGAACAAATCAAATAACAGGTATGATAAAGAAAATGTTTATAAGCCCAAAACCAACAATCAAACCTTCAAGAAAAAAGGTAACTGCTTTTTGTGTGGCAAACCTGGCCATCATGCTGCTCAATGCCGGAAGAGGGTTGGGAATGACAATCCCGCCAAGGCTAAAGTAAATTTAACTGAAGCCAAAGCGGATGACATAATTGTTGCAGTTGTTTCCCAAGTGAACCTTGTGGCCAATGTGAAAGACTGGGTGTTAGATTCTGGTGCCACTAGGCATATATGTGCTAACAAAAAAGACTTTATGTCTTACACCCAAGTTGAGGAAGGAGAAGAAGTTGTATATCTTGGTGACTCAAGAACTGCTCCAGTTCTTGGAAAAGGCAAAGTTCTTCTCAAACTCATATCTGGCAAAATTTTGGCATTGAATGACGTGTTACATGTTCCTAGTATCCGAGCCAATTTGGTCTCTGTGGGATTATTAGGAAAAGTGGGGGTGAAGGTTGCTTTTGAATCTGATAAGGTCGTGTTGACCAAGATAATAATTTTGTTGGCAAGGGTTATTATAATCATGGCTTGTTTGTACTCAATGTTATCAATGAAAATGCTAGTACTTCTGCTTACTTGATTGATTCTTTTAATTTATGGCATGCTAGATTAGGACATGTTAGTTTATCTTATATTAAAAAAATGCATTCTGAAGGTTTTTATTTCAAATATTAATTTTTTGAATATTGATAAGTGTGAAGTTTGTGCAGAAGCTAAACAAACGAAGAAATCATGTGCTTCAGTATTTAGAGAATCTGAATTGTTAAGTTTAATACATACTGATTTAGGAGATTTGAAACAATCTATGACTAGAGGAGGGAAAAAATATTATGTGATTTTTATAGACGATTTCTCTAGATATACAAAAGTTTATTTGTTGAGAAATAAAGATGAAGCTTTTGATAAGTTTTTAATTTATAAATCTGAAGTAGAAAATCAGTTAGATAAGAAAATCAAAAGAGTTAGATCTGATAGAGGTGGTGAATTTATTTTGTTGAATGATTATTGTGAAAAGAAGGCATAATTCACGAGATAACTCCGCCATATTCTCCACAATCAAATGGTGTAGCGGAAAGAAAAAATAGGACCTTAAAGGAAATGATGAATAGCATGATTGTTAGTTCTGATGCTCCGGATAATCTTTGGGGTGAAGCTATTTTATCTGTTTGTCATTTACAAAATAGAATTCCTTATAAGAAAACAGGTAAAACTCCTTATGAGTTGTGGAAAGGGTATCCACCTAATTTGAAATATTTGAAAGTGTGGGGGTGCCTTGCTAAAGTTATGTTGCCTGATCCTAAGAAAAGAAAAATAGGATCTAAAACATCTGATTATATGTTTATTGGGTATGCTGAAAACAGTGCACCATACAGATTATTAGTAGTCAAAAGTGATGTACTTGAAAATAATACTATTGTTGAAACAAAAAATGCTGAATTTTTTGAAAATATTTTTCCTTTAAAATTTGAGAAAAATTCTGATGCTTCTATTATTCCAAGTGATAATATTTCACATGATCCAATTATTCAAAATGATTTTGAAAGTGAGGATTTAAGAAGAAGCAAAAGACCAAGGAGAGAAAAATCTTTTGGTAATGATTTTTATACTTATCTTGTGGATAATGATCCTTTAACCTATTCTAAAGCTATTTCTTCTTATGATGCCTCATTTTGGAAAGAAGCTATTGATGTAGAATTAAATTCGATTTTGCAAAATAAAACTTGGATTTTAGTTGATTTACCTCCGGGAGCTAAACCCATTGGTTGTAAATGGATTTTTAAGAAGAAACTCAATCCGGATGGTTCCATTGATAAATACAAAGCTAGACTTGTTGCAAAAGGTTTTACCCAAAAGCAAATTATTGATTATTTTGACACTTATGCTCCTGTAACTAGAATTTCCTCGATTCGTGTTTTACTTGCCTTGGCTTCTATTTATAAACTTTTTATTCGCCAAATGGATGTTAAAACTGCATTTTTAAATGGTGATTTGGAAGAGAAAATTTACATGGAGCAACCCGAGGGTTGTATAGTGTCTGGACAAGAAAATAAAGTATGTAAATTGTTAAAACCTTCATATGGTCTAAAACAAGCGCCTAAACAGTGGCATGAAAAATTTGATCAAGTATTGATTAATGATGATTTTTCGTCAGTTGAAGTAGATAAATGTGTTTATACAAAATGTGTAGATGGTACATGTGTTATTATTTGCCTTTATGTGGATGACATGCTTATTTTTAGTTTTAGCCTTGATTTGGTACATAAAACCAAATTTTTCTTGTCTTCTAATTTTGAGATGAAAGACATGGGAGAAGCTAGTGTTATTTTAGGCATGAAAATTATAAGAGATGGCAATAGTTTGATGTTGACTCAAGAACATTATGTTGAAAGAATTCTTAAAAAATTTGATAATTTTGATGTGGTACCTGTAAGCACTCCTCATGATGCTAGTAGTCAATTAAAAAAGAATAAGGGAGATGCTGTAGATCAAAATAAATGTGCTCAAATTATTGGTAGCCTAATGCATGATGAATTTTACTAGACCTGATATTGCATATGCTGTGTGTAGATTGAGTAGTTATACTCAAAACCCGAGTCATGATCATTGGAATGCATTAGTAAGAGTACTGAAATATTTGAGAGGTACCATGAACTATGGTATTAAATATAGTGGATTTCCCACTGTACTAGAAGGATACAGTGATGCTAACTGGATCTCTGATTCAGATGAGACAAAATCCACTAGTGGTTATGTGTTCACCCTCGGTGGGGGTGCTGTGACATGGAAATCAGCTAAACAAACTAATAGCTAGATCCACCATGGAATCTGAGTTTGTGGCATTAGAATTAGCTGGCAATGAGGCCGAGTGGTTAAAGAACCTTTTGGCGAGTATTCCACTAGGAATTAAACCGACACCTTCTGTGTCGATGCATTGTGATTGCCAAGGTGCAATAGTCATTGCTAAAAATAAATCCTTTAATGGGAGAGTAGACATATCCGATTGAGACATAATGTGGTAAAGCAGCTGCTGAAAGATGGAATTATTTCCATAGATTATGTGAAGTCAGAAGTGAATTTGGCCGATCCTCTGACTAAACCTTTGGGAAGGAAATTAATATCTGAAACATCGAGGGGAATGGGACTTTTGCCAATTTGGGTTATATCAACTATGATGGTAACCCAACCTATGTGATTGGAGATCCCATGAAGTAGGTTCATATGGGTAATAACAAGTCATTAGTTGATCAAATGTGCACTATTAAATTATATCCCTTCCTACGGTGTGTGTATATATAGTGCAAGACTGCAACGAATGGGAGGCTGAGTTATTAAACTCTTAATCCAATAATCCATAGCCTTTTGTAGGTGGTGTATTGCTCTGCAGAATACACTTGATGGATGGACCTATATGAGTGT
>NW_017673166.1:139426-148084 GCF_001879085.1 Nicotiana attenuata
TATTATTACTTGTGTTTAATCTGTGTTAGCTTTAGTTGTTCGTAGTTACTAATCATTGATAATTAGTTATTCATTAGCCTTGAAATAGCTATTCGCTTAGTCATGATAGTTGATAGTAAAAGTTTCAAGTGCTTAGTGAAATTGTTTACACTGGATTTGAGTATTTGAGTTTTGTGTTGATACAAGCTGAAATTAAAGAAGGAATAGTACAAGTTTGGTTGTTTTTACTGTTCAAACACTTTTGGAGTACAAAACTCCAAAAAGACTGTCATTGTTTGGTGAAAATACCATCTTTTGGATAGATTTTGAACCAAAAGTCTGCCTTTTGAATAGTTAGAGCAGACTTTTGGTGAAAATACTATCTTTTGGATAGATTTTGAACCAAAAGTCTGTCTTTTGAATAGTTAGAGCAGACTCTTGTTGTTTTCAATCATGAATGTCTTGTTTCTTCTCCTATAAAAGACACACACTCTATCACACTAAAAAAAGAAAAATAAAAAGAAGGTGAAAAAGAGTTTCGACACATCTTTTACACTCTAAAAACACACATATCTTTGAGAAAAATCAGCAGCTGAATACGAATAAAAAGCTAAAAATTATGTGCTTTGTGAGTGTTTCTTAGAGCGCAAAACCTTTGATAAAAATAGAAAGCTCCCTTGGGCAATTTGTGAAGTTGTTTCGTTACTAGTTTCAAGCATCCTTGTTAGTTTCTCGGCTGTCTTAATACTGAATTGCTACAGTTTTGTTGCTGCTTTGCTGCTATTTCTGCTCATTTCAATGATGTTTTTTATTTTTTTTGCGAACCAGGTAACTTCTAAATCCTTTATTTTTTGTAGATTCTTGAAGACAATAAGAAAAAGTTTGAACCTGTTTCCAATGTTGACCATGTTTCGATCAGATTTGGGCAAAAATGAAACTTTTAGATGTTATGATTGTATATCAAGCTCGATAACGTGTGTATATTTTATTGTAGTCTCTGAATACTAATTTATGAGTTTATTATTAGTAGCTTATATTGATGTGATGGCCCTAAAGGTCATCTCTTATTTTAGAAGTCAAAACTATGTTCCGAGGCCTTGAAAACCTCTTTTTGACTCACCTCGATTTGCGTGCGCAGTCCGGGCGCGTTTCCGGGAAGCTTTTATGTGAAATTTTAGAAAAATAATGAAATTGGACTTTAAAATTGGTTAAAGTTGACTTTGGTCAACATTCTTGGTAAACGGACCCGGACCCGTGATCGGAGGTCCCGTAGGGTCCGTAGTAAAATATGGGACTTGGGTATATGCCCGGAATCGAATTCCGAGGTCGCAAGCCAGAGAAAAGAATTTCTAAAGAAAATTGTTTGCTGGAAAAGATAAAGGCTTTTTGAAATAAAATGATGCATTTTCTTGATGGTACCGGCCCGTATCTTGGTTCCGGAGCCCGGTACAAGTTTAAAATAATAAATAAGTCGAACCTATGAAATTTGGTAAGAATCGGAATTGGTTTGGTATAAATCGGACCTATAGTTGATAAAATGGAAATTTCAATGTTCTTGGGTGATTTCATGAATTTGAGGTTAAATTCGTAGTTGTTGATGTTATTTTGATGATTTGATCGCACGAGCAAGTCCGTATGATATTTTTAGACTTGCGTGCATGTTTGACTTAGAGCCCCGAGGGCTCGGGTGAGTTTTGGATAGGCTACGGAGTGAATTTGGACTTAGGAAAATTGTTGCAGGGATCGCAATTGCGAAGTCTGCTAGGATGGAAATTGCGAGGGGCTGATCGCAATTGCGAGATAAGCCCTGGCCAGTCTTGCTCGCATTTGCGAGCATTTCTTCGCAAATGCGAAGACCTCAGTAAGTCCCCAGTTGTCGCAAATGCGACAATTTCTTCGCAATTATAGCAGGGTCCTAATGGGTTCGCAATTGCGAACCCCTGGTCGCAATTGCGACATCTAAGACCTATAAGTGGGATTTCAGAAGGGATTCTTCTTCATTTTTACAACTTTTCAAAACCTAAACATCACATAGGCGATTTTCCAAAGAGAGATTCTTCCCCAAATCATAGGTAAACAACTTCTAACTTATTTTCTTCAATCTATAACATCTTTTTACATGATTTCACTTCAAAATCTAGGGTTTTTCATAAAAAATTGGATGTTTTTGGGTAGAAGTTAGGATTTTTAAATTTTGGAGGTTTGGACCTCAATTTGAGGTCCGATTTCAAAACTAATTACATATTTGAGTTCGTGAGTGAATGGGTGATCGAGTTTTGGTTCGAACTTCGGGTTTTGACCAAGCGGGCCCGGGGTCGATTTTTGACTTTTTGGGGAAAATAATGGGAAAACTATTTTCATGCATTAGAAGTGGTTTATTTAGCATTTATTAATATCGTTTAGTAATTTGTGACTAGATACAAGCGAATTGAAAGTGGAACCGAGAGGTAAATGGAATCGAGGTAAGTGTTTGGCTTAACCTTAGCTTGAGGGAATTGGAGTTGTGGTCTATTTGCTATGTGTTTGTATCGAGTACGACGTATAGGTGTGGTGACGAGTATCTATACGTTGTTGTCAAGCATGCCCGTGAGTCTTATACCATGATTGTTGTGACTCTATTATGTATCAATCATGCTCAAATTGAGGATTATTAATGTTGAATAAAGCTTATGAAAGTTTCTTGGTAATTGACTATTGTTGAGTATTGACTCAAATTGAAGTTTCATTTTGTAAAGAGATTGTTGAAACGAGATTGGTTATAGCTGAATCCCTTGCCGGGATGTTTGTTGATATTGTTGATTCCCTTGCCGGGATATTATTGTTGATTCCCTTGTCGGGATATTATTTTTGATATTGTTGATTCCCTTGCCGGGACATATTGTTTTCTGTTGTTTGGGTGAGGAAGAGTGTAAAGCATGAAGGGTGATGTCGTGCATGATATTGTGAGAGAGTGTAAAGCACGAAGAGTGATGCCGTGCCAATATTATGAGTGTTAATGCACGAAGGGTGATGCCATGCCATGATTTGAGAGTTAATGCATGAAGGGTGATGCCGTGCCGATATTGTGAGGAATAATGCACGAAGGGTGATGCCGTGCCATGATTATGTGAGGTAATGCACGAAGGGTGCTGCCGTGCAGATTCTGTTGATTCATATGGTGAGGACGAGAGTAAAAGCACGAAGGGTGATGCCGTGTACGTGTTACCGTTTCATTATTCTTGTTGATTTATTTATGATGTTCACTATGCTTCCTTATTGATGCTTCCTTATCGGTTTACTGTTAGAATCTGATATTCCCCGCAGCATGTCCCCTTCCCACCTTATTCTGTTGATTTCTGTTATCATGTTTCTGCTTGTATATGAATTATCTGCACAGGTATATATGATTGTCGTGTCCTAGCCTCGTCACTACTTAGCCGAGGTTAGGCTCGACACTTACTCAGTACATGGGGTCGGTTGTACTGATACTACACTCTGCACTCTTTTGTGCAGATTTCGGTACCGGACCCAGTGAGTAGCTGAGGTAGCTGCCTTCAGTCCAGGGAGACCAAGGTAGATCTGCTGGCATCCGCAGAGCCTAAAGTCCCCCTTCCCTGTTTAGCTTTTCTGCTGTCTCTTTTCATTCCGAGAACAGTTGTACTTTTCTTTCCAGACTTGTATTTGTAGTAAAAATCTTGATCGTTCGTGAATTTGTGACACCAGATTTGTGGGTAGACATGTATTGCAGTATTTGGGTTTATTTTAACTCTTCCGCACTTATCATCTGTTCAACTTTAGTTTCTGTTTATAATTGATTGGGTTGATTGTTATTGAGTAAAACCGTAATAGTTGGCTTGCCTAGCTTTCACGAGTAGGCGCCATCACGACTCCCGAGGGTGGGAAATCCGGGTCGTGAGAAGTTGGTATCAGAGCACTAGGTTGCCTAGGTCTCACAATTCACAAACAAGATAGGTAGAGTCTGGGGGATCGGTACGGAGACGTTTGTGCTTATCCCCCAGAGGCTATAGAGTTTAGGAATAACTTCACATCTATTCTTCTCTGTCATGCGATTTGACTTCTCAATGCTAATTGAACTTCTACTCTATTCTTTCGCAGATGGCGAGAACACGTGCTTCTTCATCCGCTGATCAACAGCCCGAGCCCCAGTGGCAGCTCCTACGAGGGGCAAAGGATGAGGCCGAGGCCGTGCTAGAGGCCGAGGCAGGGGTAGGGCTCAGCCCAGAGCAGCAGCACCAGCGGCGGAGCCTCAGGTAGAGTTCGAGGAGGAGGCTCCAGCCCAGACCGTTCCAGTAGGGCCAGCTCCAGTCCCAGAGGGGTTCGTTGCTACCCCGGTACTTCAGGATGATCTGGTCCGTCTTGTGGGCCTTATAGAGAGTGTCGCCCAGGCAGGCTTACTTCCTGTAGCACCAACCGTCTCTCAGGCTGGGGGAGGAGCACAGACTCCCGCTACTCGCACTCCGGAGCAGGTGGCTCCTCAGTTTCAGACTCCAGCAGCTCAGCCAGTTGGAGCAGTTCAGCCGGGTGTGGTAGCTCAGACCGGTGATGGAGCAACTATGTCTGCTGATGCTTTGTGGAGGTTGGACAGGTTCACCAAGCTATTCACTACTACTTATGGTGGTACATCCTCAGAGGATCCCCAGGACAATTTGGATAGCTATCACGAGGTTCTTCGGAACATGGGGATAGTGGAGACCATTGGGGCCGACTTTGCTGATTTTCGTCTATCAGGTTCTGCCAAGACTTGGTGGAGGGATTAATGTTTGGCTAGACCAGCTGGGTCACCGGCTTTGACTTGGGATCAGTTCTCTCAGCTATTTCTGGAGAAGTTTCTTCCTATCACTCAGAGGGAGGACTATCGGAGGCAGCTTGAGCGTCTCCAGCAGGGTTCTATGACCGTCACTCAATACGAGACCAGATTTATTGCCTTGGCCCGTCATGATCTTATTATACTTCCCACTGAGAGAGAGAGAGAGTGAGGAGGTTCATTGAGGGACTCGCTCAGCCTATTCGATTGCAGATGGCTAAGGAGATAAAGAGCGAGATTTCTTTTCAGGATGCGGCCAATGTGGCCCGGCGAGTTGAGATGGTTCTATCGCAGGGGAGTGGTCAGGGGTCTGATAAGAGCCTCATCATTTCGACAGATTCAGTGGTGCCTCGTTTGGAGGAATGAATTCTTTTGGTAGGGGCCATCCTCCCAGGCCGTTTCATTCAGCACTTCAAGCTTCTCACGGTGCTCCAGGTGGCCGTGGTTCTCATATGCAGTATTCTGATCAGTTGCCCTACAGTGCACCACCAGCTCCTATCAGTGCACCGCCGTTCCAGAGTTTTCAGGGTGGTTATTCAGGCCGTCAAGGTCAGCAATCTCAGCAGCTGAGGGCTTGTTATACTTGTGGCGATACGAGGCATATTGCTAGATTTTGCCCTCGAGCACCGAGCAGCTCTCAGCATCAGGGTTCCCGTGCCATGGTTCAGGCACCGAGTTTTCCACCGCCCGCTCAGCCAGCTAGAGGTAGGGGTCGAGGTGTTCGTGGTCGAGGTCAGGCCGTTAGAGGTGGAGGTCAGACCGTTAGAGGTGGAGGTCAGGCAGCTAGAGGCGGAGGCCAGCCAGCAGGAGGCCGTCCTCGAGATGTAGTTCAGAGTGGTGGGGCCCAGCCCCGATGTTATGCTATCCCAGCCAGACCTGAGGCTGAGGCCTCCGATGCAGTTATCACAGGTACGGTTTCAGTATGCAGTAGAGATGCTTCAGTTCTATTTGATCCGGGGTCTACATATTCCTATGTGTCATCTTATTTTGCCCCTTATCTGGTTGTGCCTCATGATTCTTTGAGTGCACCTGTATATGTGTCTACACCGGTGGGTGATTCGATTGTTGTAGATCGAGTTTATCGTTCGTGTGTGGTTATTATTGGGGGTCTTGAGACCCGTGTAGATCTCTTAGCATTGTCGGGGTTGCCTCGTTTGGAGTGGAGAGGGACTCCTGGTCATTCTACCCGCAGGGTTATCTCATATGTGAAGGCCCGGCGTATGGCTGATAAGGGATGTTTGGCTTATTTGGCGTATGTTTGCGATTCTAGTGCCGAGGTTCCTTCTATGGATTCTGTGCCCATTGTTCGTGAGTTTCCAGAGGTATTCCCTTCAGACCTGTCGGGGATGCCACCCGACAGGGATATCGACTTTTGCATTGATTTGGTTCCGGTCACTCAGCCTATTTCTATTCTACCATATCGTATGGCCCCACCAGAGTTGAAGGAGTTGATAGAACATTTGCAGGACTTGCTTGATAAGGGCTTCATTAGACCTAGTGTCTCGCCCTGGGGTGCGCTGGTATTGTTTGTTAAGAAGAAGGATGGATCGATGAGAATGTGTATTGATTATCGACAGTTGAACAAGGTCACCATCAAGAACAAGTATCCACTGCCGAAGATTGATGATTTGTTTGACCAGCTTCAGGGTGCCAAAGTGTTTTTGAAGATTGATTTGAGATCTGGCTACCATCAGTTGAGGATTAGGGCATCCGATGTCCCTAAGACAGCTTTTCGCACTCGGTACGGGCATTATGAGTTTTTAGTGATGTCGTTTAGGTTGACAAATGCCCCAGCAACATTCATGGATCTGATGGACCGAGTGTTCAGGCCTTATTTGGATTCCTTCGTGATTGTCTTCATTGGCGATATTTTGATCTATTTCTGCAGTCGGGAGGAGCACGACCAGCATCCTCGAGTCGTTCTTCAGACTCTAAGAGACAGTCAGTTGTATGCCAAATTTTTGAAGTGCGAGTTTCGGTTGAGTTCAGTTTCATTCTTGGGCCACGTTGTATCAGCAGAGGGTATTCAGGTGGATCCGAAGAAGAGAGAGTCAGTCAAGAACCGGCCTCGACCCACATCAGCTACAAAGATCCGGAGTTTCTTGGGTTTGGAGGGTTATTATCGTCGGTTTGTGGAGGGGTTTTCATCTATTGCAGCCCCGATGACCAGGTTGACCCAGAAGGGTGCCCAGTTCAGGTGGTCGGACGAGTGTGAGGCGAGCTTTCAAAAGCTCAAGATAACTTTGACTACGGCGCCGGTGTTGGTATTGCCTACGGGTTCAGGGCCTTATACAGTGTATTGTGACGCATCTCGTATTGAACTTGGTGCGGTGTTGATGCAGAATGGAAAGGTTATAGCATATGCTTCGCGGCAGTTGAAGATTCACGAGAAGAATTATCCAGTTCATGATTTAGAGCTAGCAGCCATTGTCCACGCGCTGAAGATTTGGAGGCATTATTTATATGGCGTGTCATGTGAGGTGTTTACGGATCATAAGAGTTTGCAGTACTTGTTCAAGCAGAAGGAGCTAAATTTGAGGCAGAGAAGGTGGTTGGAGCTTTTGAAAGACTATGATATCACCATCTTGTATCATCCGGGGAAGGCCAATGTAGTGGCCGATGCTTTGAGTAGGAAGCCAGCCAGTATGGGCAGCCTTGCATACATTCCAGTCGGTGAGAGACCGCTTGCTTTGGATGTTCAGGCTTTAGCCAATCAGTTCGTGAGGTTGGATGTTTCTGAGCCCAGCCGTGTGCTAGCTTGCACAATCGCTCGTTCTTCATTATTTGAGCGCATCCAAGATTGGCAGTATGATGATCCTCATTTGCTTGTCCTTAGGCACACGGTGCGGCACGGGGGTGCCAAGCAGGTTACAATTGGAGATGATGGAGTTTTAAGGATGCTGGGTCGTATCTGTGTGCCTAATATGGATGGACTTTGTGAGTTGATTCTAGAGGAGGCCCATAGTTCCCGGTATTCTATTCATCCGGGCGCCGCTAAGATGTATCAGGACTTGCGGGAGCATTATTGGTGGAGGAGGATGAAGAAGGATATTGTTTCGTATGTAGCTCGGTGTTTGAATTGTCAGCAGGTACAGTACGAGCATCAGAGACCTGGTGGTTTGTTTCAGAAGATCGAGATTCCTGAGTGGAAGTGGGAGCGCATCACTATGGACTTCATTGTTGGACTCCCACGGACTCAGAGGAAGTTCGACGCGATATGGGTTATTGTTGATAGGCTGACCAAGTCAGCACATTTCATTCCGGTGGCAGTCTCCTATTCTTCAGAGAGGTTAGCTGAGATCTATATCCGAGAGATTGTTCGTCTTCATGGTGTGCCCGTGTCCATTATTTCTGACCGAGGTACGCAATTTACCTCGCATTTTTGGAGGGCAGTTCAACGTGAGTTGGGTACTCAGGTCGAGTTGAGCATAGCATTTCATCCTCAGACGGATGGACAGTTCGAGCGTACTATTCAGATTTTGGAGGATATGCTCCAAACATGTGTTATCGACTTTGGAGGTTCGTGGGATCAGTTCTTGCCATTAGCAGAGTTTGCCTACAACAACAACTATCAGTCGAGCATCCAGATGGCCCCCTATGAGGCATTATATGGTAGACGGTGTCGATCGCCAGTTGGGTGGTTTGAGCCGGGAGAGGCTCGGTTGTGGGGTACGGATTTGGTACAGGATGCCTTGGACAAGGTTAAGATCATTCAGGATAGGCTTCGTACAGCTCAGTCCAGACAAAAGAGTTACGCCGACTGCAAGGTTCGTGATGTGGCATTCATGGTCGGAGAGTGAGTGTTGCTTCGGGTGTCGCCATGAAGGGTGTGATGAGTATTTAGGGAGAAGGGCTAAGCTAAGCCTCGATCGGTC
>NW_017673167.1:0-5342 GCF_001879085.1 Nicotiana attenuata
CAGAGCAGGTAGCTCCCCACGGCACAGGTTCCAGTGGTTCAGCCAGCTGTGGCAGTTCAGCCGGGTATTGTGACTCAAACCGGTGATGGAGCGGCTATGTCCTCAGATGCCTTGTGGAGGCTTGATAGGTTCTCCAAGCTCTTCACCACCACATTCAGCGGTGCTTCATCAGAGGATCCCCAGGATTTCTTATTCAGCTTCCATGAGATCCTTAGGACCATGGGTATTGTGGAGACCAATGGGGTCGATTTTGCCACCTTCCGGCTTGCAGGATCCGCCAAGACTTGGTGGAGGGACTATTGCCTATCTAGACCAGCAGGGTCTCCAGCATTGACATGGGATCAGTTCGCGGAGTTGTTTTTGGAGAAGTTTCTCCCAGTCACTCAGCGGGAGGCACTTCGCAGGCAGTTCGAGCGCCTCCAGCAGGGCTCCATGACAATCACACAGTATGAGACGCGGTTCATTGATTTGGCACGCCATGCTATTGTTATACTCCCCACAGAGCGAGAGAGGGTGCGGAGGTTTATTGATGGATTGATTCAGCCGATCCGTCTCCAGATGGCTATGGGAGCTGGTAGTGAGATTTCTTTTCAGGAGGCGGCCAATGCGGCCCATAGAGTGGAGATGGCTCTTGCACGAGGAGGTGGTCAGGTGTCGGATAAGAGGCTTCGTCATTCTGGTAGGTTCAGTGGTACCTCGTCTGGAGGTAGGGATTCTTATGGTAGAGGCCATTCACCGAGACCCTTTCAGTCAGCACTCCAGGTTTCTCATGGTACTCCAAGCGATGGTGGTTCTCAGCAGCATTATTCTGATCAGCAACCCATCAGTGCACCGCCACTTCAGAGTTTTCGGGGAGGACAACAGGTCGTCAGGGCCAGCAGTCTCAACAGCCGAGGGCTTGTTATGGTTGTGGTGACCCGAGCCACATTGTCAGATTTTGCCCTCGAGCCTCGGGTAGTTCTCAGCAGCAGGGTCCTCGCCCCATGATTCAGGCACCAGGTGATCCACCGCTTGCCCATCCAGCTAGAGGCGGGGGTAAAGATCATAGAGGTGGAGGTAGAGACCGTAAAGGTGGAGCTCGGACCGGCAGAGGTAGCGGTCAGCCAGTAGCCGATCGTCCCAGAGACATGGCTTAGGGGGGTGGGGCTCAGCCTCGGTGTTATGCTTTGCTAGCCAGGCCAGAGGCTGAGTCGTCAGATGCTGTTATTGCAAGTACTATTCTAGTCTGTGATAGGGA
Organism: Nicotiana attenuata; assembly: GCF_001879085.1. NCBI lineage: Eukaryota > Viridiplantae > Streptophyta > Magnoliopsida > Solanales > Solanaceae > Nicotiana > Nicotiana attenuata. The sequence continues at coordinate 1,238 of NW_017673167.1, forward strand.
TGCTTCAGTGCTATTTGACCCTGGGTCTACGTATTCTTATGTGTCGTCCTATTTTGCACCCTACCTGGCTATGCCTAGTGATGCTTTGGGTATTCCTGTTTATGTATCTACACCGGTGGGTGATTCTATAGTGGTCGACCGAGTTCATCGTTCTTGTGTGGTAGTGTTTGAGGGTCTTGAGACCCGTGTTGATCTATTGCTCTTAGACATGGTGGATTTCGACGTTATATTAGGGATGGATTGGTTGTCCCCGTATCATGCTATCTTGGATTGTCACGCCAAGACCGTGACCTTGGCTTTGACAGATTTACCCCGATTGGAGTGGAGAGGGACCCCAGGTCATGACACCCGCAGTGTTATCTCATATGTGAAGGCTGGACGCATGGTCGAGAAGGGGTGTTTAGCTTATCTGGCGTATGTTCGTGATTCCAGCACAGAGGTTCCTTCTATTGACTCTGTTCCTGTTGTTCGAGAGTTCCCCGAGGTTTTCCCTTCAGACCTGCCGGGTATGCCGCCCGACAGGGATATTGATTTTTGTATTGACCTGGTTCCGGGCACTCAGCACGTTTCTATTCCGCCGTATCACATGGCCCCGCCAGAGTTGAAGGAGTTAAAGGACCAGTTGCAAGACTTGCTAGAGAAGGGTTTTATCAGGCCTAGTGTTTCTCCTTGGGTGCGCCGGTGTTATTTGTGAAGAAAAAGGATGGATCGATGAGGATGTGCATTGATTACCGGCAATTGAACAAAATTACGATAAAGAACAAGTATCCACTATCGAGGATTGATGATTTGTTTGACCAGCTTCAGGGTGCAAAGGTGTTTTCCAAGATAGACTTGAGATCTGGTTACCATCAGCTGAGGATTAGGGCGTCTGATGTCCCTAAGACAGCATTCCGCACTCGGTATGGACATTATGAGTTTTTGGTCATGTCATTTGGGTTGACCAATGCCCCAGCAGCATTTATGGAGTTGATGAACCGAGTGTTCAGGCCATATTTGGACATGTTCGTGATAGTCTTGATTGATGATATTTTGGTGTACTCCCACAGCCAGAAGGAGCATGAGCAGCACCATAGAGTGGCTCTTCAGACTCTGAAGGATAGTCAGTTATATGCTAAGTTCTCGAAGTGCGAGTTCTGGTTGAGTTCGGTTGCATTTCTGGGTCATGTCGTATCAGCAGAGGGTATTCAGGTGGACCCGAAGAAGATTGAGGCAGTCAAGAATTGGCCTCGGCCAGCATCAGCTACTGAGATTCGGAGTTTCTTGGGGTTAGCAGGTTATTACCGTCGATTCGTGGAGGGATTTTCATCTATTGCAGCCCCGATGACCAGATTGACCCAGAAGGGTGCCCATTTCAGATGGTTAGATGAGTGTGAGGCGAGCTTTCAGAAGCTCAAGGCAGCTCTGACCACGGCACCGGTATTGGTTTTGCCCACAGGTTCAGGGCCTTACACAGTTTATTGTGATGCTTCCCGTATTGGGCTTGGTGCGGTATTGATGAAGGATGGCAGAGTCATTGCTTATGATTCGAGGCAGTTGAAGATCCACGAGAAGAATTATCCGGTTCATGATCTCGAGTTGGCAGCCATTGTTCATGCTTTAAAGATTTGGAGGCATTACCTATATGGTGTGATGTGTGAGGTGTACACTGATCACAAGAGTCTGCAGTACTTGTTCAAGCAGAAGGAGTTGAACTTGAGGCAGAGGAGGTGGTGGAGCTATTGAAGGATTATGATGTTACTATTTTGTACCACCCGGGGAGAGCCAATGTGGTGGCCGATGCATTGAGTAGGAAGTCCGCCAGCATGGGTAGTCTTGCTTATGTTCCGGTCAGCCAGAGACCGCTTGCTTTGGATATTCAGGCCCTGGCCAATCGATTTGTGAGTTGGACATTTCTGAGCCTAGCAGAGTGTTAGCTTGTACGGTCGCTCGTTCTTCATTATTGGAGCGTATCCGTGATCGGCAGTTTGATGATCCCCATTTGTGTGTCCTGAGAGACACGGTGCAGCGTGGAGGTGCCACGAAGGTGACCTTAGATGATGATGGTGTTTTGAGGTTGCAGGGGCGAGTTTGTGTGCCCAATGTCGATGGGATTCGAGAGTTGATCTTAGCGGAGGCCCATAGTTCTCGGTATTCTATTCACCCGGGCGCCGCGAAGATGTATCAAGACTTGCGGCAGCTTTATTGGTGGCGTAGGATAAAGAAAGATATTGTTGCATATGTGGCTCGATATTTGAACTGTCAGCAGGTTAAGTATGAGCATCAGAGACTTGGTGGTTTGTTTCAGAGGATTGAGCTTCCCGAGTGGAAGTGGGAGAGGCTTACCATGGATTTCGTTACTGGACTTCCGATGACTCGGAAGAAGTTTGATGCTATTTGGGTCATTGTTGATGGCTGACCAAGTCAGCGCATTTTATTCCTGTTGCAGCCACTTGTTCATCGGAGAGGTTAGCTGAGATCTACATCCGAGAGATTGTTCGCCTTCATGGGGTGCCGGTATCTATTATTTCGGATTGGGGTACGCAGTTTACCTCGCACTTCTGGAGAGCAGTTCAGCAGGAGTTGGGCACCCAGGTTCAGTTGAGCACAGCGTTCCATCCTCAGACGGACAGCCAGTCCGAGAGGACTATTCAGATATTGGAGGATATGCTCTGAGCTTGTGTCATTGATTTTGGAGGCTCGTGGGACCAGTTTTTGCCTTTAGTAGAGTTCGCCTACAACAACAGCTACCAGTCCAACATTCAGATGGCTCCATATGAGGCGTTGTATGGTAGGCGATGTCGGTCTCCAGTCGGATGGTTTGAGCCGTGAGAGGCTCGATTATTGGGTACAGATTTAGTTTAGGAGGCCTTGGATAAGGTCAAGATCATTCAGGACAGGCTTCGTTCGGCTCAGTCACGGTAAAAGAGTTATGCGGATCGTAAGGTTCGAGATGTAGCTTTCATGGTTGGTGAGCGGGTCTTGCTCCGAGTGTCACCTATGAAGGGCGTGATGAGACTTGGGAAGAAGGGCAAGCTTAGCCCTAGGTTCATTGGCTCATTTGAGATTCTCGATCGTGTGGGAGAGGTGGCTTACAGACTTGCTTTGCCGCCCAGCTTGTCAGCCGTGCATCCAATGTTCCATGTGTCCATGCTTCGGAGGTATCACGGCGATCCAGCCCACGTGTTAGATTTCAGCACTGTCCAGTTGGACAAGGATCTGTCTTACGAGGAGGAGCCGGTAGCAATCCTAGACCGGCAGATTCGACAGTTGAGGTCGAAGAGTTTTCCATCAGTACGTGTTCAGTGGAGAGGTCAGCCCCCTGAGGCATCGACCTGGGAGTCCGAGTCTGACATGCGGAGCCGTTACCCTCACTTATTTCCTGACTCAGGTACTTCTTTCTTTTGTCCGTTCGAGGACGAACGGTTGTTTTAGAGGTGGAGAATGTGACGACCCGAAAGGTCATCACCGTATTTCTCCCTTTCTCCGCGCTTCCGAGGCCTTGGAAACCTCACTTTTGGTCGCCTCGATTTGCGTGCGCAGTCCGGGCGCGAAGCCGGAAAATTTATATGTTAAAGTATATGAGTCCTGTGAAAAATTTGAAGAATTATGATATTAATATTGATATAGTTGACTTTGGTCAACATTTTTGGTAAACGGACCCGGACCGGTGATGTGACGGTCCCGGGAGGTCCGTAGAAAAATATGGGACTCGGGCATGTGCCCGGAGTCGAAATCCGAGGTCCAGAACCCCGGTAAAAGAATTTTTTCTGTTAAATTATTTTCTGTAATTATAAAGGAAAAATGGAAATGAAAATGAGTTAGAAAATATAGGTATCGGGCTCGTATTTTGGTTCCGACGCCCAGTACAGGTCTTAAATATGCGTTAAGCGTTTCCTGTGAAATTTGGTCGAAATCGGACGCCGTTTGACGTGTTTCAGACCTAAATATTAAGGCTTATGAACTTTGAAATGGAAAATTATGAGTTTTGGGGTTTGATTCTTTTATTTTGATGTTATTTTAGCGATTTGATCGCTCGAGCAAGTTCGTAGGATGACATCGAGTTAGTGTGTGTGTTTGGTTGGGAGCCCCGAGGGCTTCGGGAGTGTTTCGGGAGGTGTTCCGG
>NW_017673167.1:7088-72993 GCF_001879085.1 Nicotiana attenuata
GAAGGATCTACTTCCGTCGCCATAGAAATGAGTAGTTATGTGAAGGAAAGCACGGAAGGGTGATCGCCGTGCTATTCTTATTGTATTTGTTTTTGTGACGACCTAGAGTAAAAGCACGAAGGTTGATGCCGTGCAACTGTTGATTCTCCTGTTTTCGTTAATTATTGTTATTGCCCTGTTTCTTACTTAAGTTGATGACTTTATATCCGGTTTGTACTCCCCCATAGCATGCTTCCCTCCCTAGTTAACTATTTAATTTCGGTATTCTTTCCTTTATTGCATATATATATATTGAACTGCACAGGTTGACTTGGTAGTCCTGTCTAGCCTCGTCACTACTTCGCTGGGGTTTGGCCAGGCACTTACCAGCACATAGGGTCGGTTGTGCTGATGCTACACTTCTGTTCTTTTTGCACAGATTACGGTACCGGAGCAGCTCTTGGACCACAGCAGTAGTTGATCGGGAGCCCTCTTCAGTCCAGGGACTTAAGAGGTAGCCTAGCTGGCGTTCGCAGGCCGAAGTCCCTTTCCATATTTTCTGTTCTTTTTCATTGTACCGAGACAGACATTATGTATTTTTCTATTCAGACTTGTTTGTAGCACTCTTTAGTAGTTCGTGAGATAGCGACTCCAGTCTTGGGTAGTGAAATATTAGACTTCCGCATTTTGGGTTTTCAGTTATTTATGTTTTAAAAGACTTCCGCATTTATTTAAAGGCTCGGTATTTTATTATTGTTATGTTGTTACCCGAAAATGTTTAAATGTTTGGCTTGCCTAGCTCCAACAGTAGGCGTCATCACGACTCCCGATGGTGGGAAATCCGGGTCATGACAATATCCTTGGTTTCAATACCAAAGTAATGAAATTTTAAATGGAGCCAAGATACTAAATGAAAGTTCACGACAGATTTTTGATAAGATTAAGACTTAATCTTTAAGTCTTGATTCTATGTAGCCACCTAGAATTATGACAACTTAGTCATTTTTCTAAGTGTGTGGCTCCTTTCCACATGTGTGTGGGCGGTTAGGTTATTAATTATTTACCCGCTTATTAGTTAACTGGGTAATGTCCTGTTACCCGGTAATTAATCAATAACCCACATAATTTAAAAATTACCACAAATTACTTAAAATTCTATTTATTTTTAAAATACTTCATATATATACATTATATATTATACTACCGTGGTCATGTGGTACTTTGCATCGTACTAGTTCATAATTATCAGGTATTATCGCTCGACCCGTATTTTTCCAAATTGGCCACTTTTAACGAAACTCGATTTCTTTAATCCGTGTACCCCTTTATCCTCCATAACACTTATTTATCGCTTGTGAAATAGCATAATCCTTATAATCTCCAAATAATATTTTACTTGGACTGATGTCAATTACCTTACGACAAATTTAACGTACAATACTTCAGGGTGTAACATCGTTGTAACTTAATACTGTGAAGCGTGACATCACCTTAATGTAATACTGCTGGGTGCAACACTATCGTAACTTAATACTGCGGGGCGTAACATTATTCCCCCCTTTGGAACATTCGTCCTCGAATGTTGACTGATGCATTTATCATTTTCATAACTTATATTTTCCGAATACTTTAGAACTTCCCTTGCCATCTAGGCGACTGTTCTGTGAATAATTCCAAAGTCTAGGGTATCCCCCCCCCCCCCATTTAGTCTTTTTTGCTCATATCATGACTTGTGGTCGAAATCTTCCTAATCTTGCAACTGTTGTTACCTCCTGTCATGCAGCCTATATGACCCTAGCTTTGTAAGTGTACTTATGCGATTGATCTTTCCTTTTTCCTTTTATCTTTTAGTCAACCTCTAGGCCTTACTTTGTATATACAAGGCTTAATAAGATGCCTTTCTGGGCCTCTATAGGTATACTGAAGTCCTTTTGCTCTATATTTTGTAGAACTTGCGAATATGGCTATATCTTATTTTATAGATCTGGCTATGCATTCATATGACTTTACTGCATTTACATGGGTTATACTATACCATAACTTTTACTTCAATCTATCTTTACTGAGGTATGCTTACCAAGCTCCCAGTTACTTTTGTTGCCTATCCTTTAGGTATAAATCTCAATCCTTCAATGCTGATCTATAATCCTCTACTTGAAGACTTGAACTTCTTACGTAATACATTACCGCTAGGGCTTACGTTGCATTGAGGAATATTTGAAGTGATTTCCATAATCATATTTCATAGTGTCTCGATGTGATTCACCTTCTGGGGGTATCCTAATTTCGTGTCGCCAGCGAAGTCTTTTCTCCTTCTCTTCTTCTATTTTTTTTCAAATCATTATTCAAACGAAGGCCCAAACGTCATCCTTTATCTGTCACAATTATACCCTCATTTTATTACTAGGTCAGCATTTTATTCTTTCTAAATGCTATTAATCTTAGATTCCTTTGAGTTCATTCAGGCTATACTGAACTTTCTATAACTTAAAGAAACCATTATCTCTCTTGTTTTCATGGACTTAATCCTGAGAACTTATCCATTCTCGTCACCTTTTTACTTGCCTTTCCTCATCCTTACTCATGTTTTCTTAAATCTTTGTCGCTCTACCATACTTTAGCTTGCGACCTATAAATATCCATTTATAATACTTGCAATTTTCCTTCAACTTGCCTGTACCATAGATTTCCTTATGTTATTCTGGAACGTCAAGCGATACATCACATCGTCTCCAACTCTTCTCTGCTCTCTTAACTAGATCTCTTAGTACTTAGAAACTATAGGCTGGAAGACATGTCGTCGACGATGCCGCTATCATTCCCGGTTATTGTATCCCCATGCTTATAGCCTTCTATCCCAAGTATGGACTATTCGCGATCTTCTGCCTTTAAGTATCTCGTACGTTGTTCACCTCTACCTTACTTACCTTAAAATCTCGCATCGTATCTTCTATCTCTTTCCTGACCTCCCTTCCACCTAGGTGTAATTCATGTCCATAACTTGAAGCTCTATTATAATACTCGCACCTTTGGTACATACACAATGCGGTGGGAGCTTCGTGTTGACTTCTTATGAGGCTGGTACTTCTTCTAACTGGCTTCCTTGTAGAGCCATTATAGATTATGGTTGTTGTGTTATTTCTCTTGAACATCTGATATTAAGAGTGATTCTGTCATGTTCTCAAGCACAACTTATATAATTTTTCTAGGTCCAATAATCAGACTCCTGATTTACATGGGTGATGTAATTCTTTAGTTTCCTCTTCCTTTTGATCAACCTTTACGTACGCTTAAGCTATCTTCCGATCTGTGGTTCATGGTATCAGTTATTACCTTAGCCTTTCATGGGTGTTATGGAATATCCATGACACAATCTTCTAACAATTCAATCATTTGTCTATGCCCTGGGCTCAATTCTTTCTTTTAACTTACACCGGAGTCTTCTATGGATGTATGATTGTCAACAAATATGTTGCCTGGATAATGCTCCAAAATCTTGAGTGTATCCATAACGTACTAACTCTAGATCATTGATCGAATAATTATTTTGTTCCATCTTAGCTTTCCTTCAACGTAAGCTATTATTTTTACTGATCTTTCTGCCCCCTTGTTGGGTCCATACTTAGCTTATCTTAGTGCCCACACTTGCCAGAGTTTTCATACAACTCATATGATCTTTTAATTCTTACTTCTCGTTCATTAGTCACGGTAGGTGCCATTTTCCTTTGGAATGCTTACAATGTTGTTGCGAGATTGTTGTTACACGACCATTTCCTCTTTAGGTCGTTGTGCTTAGGTTGAAGTCTTCTTTCTTACCTCCTTAGGTAGTCTTCCGTTGTAGTACTTAGGGAAAACCCTTGACTCTCGTAAAGCTGTGAGCTTATTACGGACCTTTTTGATGTCCTTACTTGCCTATAATCATCCGTAGTTGCTTACTTCCATGCCCTTGTGCTTGTATGGTTGCTTATGAACTGATATTTTGACTGCCTTTCTAGTGGCACTTTCTTTTATCCCCGTAACAATCATACGGTACCTTTAACTACCCTGACTCTTGTTTGAATATATCTCAAGTATTATAATGATATTCTTCGAGGCTGAATTCTCCATGTTGGGTTCTACTATGTTTATCTTACACGATCTGATGACTCATCTGTAACCTCCTATTTAGCCACAACTGGGATCTTCTTGACCAATTACTAACTACTCGTTGGCCCATTCTCATATCAATATTCCTCGTAATCATTTTTGGGTTATTTCCTTTGTCTTAACTTACGTCTCGCACTGGCTCCTTATTTATTAATAACAGCTCGGGCAGGAACCTTTACTTCCTCTCCTTGACGTCGTGCTTGTACAATATTCATAAATCGTAGCATATCTGTAAGATTTGGATAAGTGCCATCTCATTCCTCTTTCATTTATCGCATTCTTCCGTTATCATTCCATAGTCACTAGAACCACTTAATTCTGACAATGTCACATCACTCCATATCCCCCACTTTAGGGGTATACTAAGAGCTGAAGCCACGAGGATCTACCTATAGATGTTTTACCTCTTCATCTTTGGAGTCGTTTCTCAACATCAATGATCCTTACTCGCCTTGTGGCAATCCTTTTGTACCAAGGATGACAAATTCCCTTACTCGCGAGGGTGACACTTAATGCAACTCGTACATACACTCCCTTAAGCTTAACTTTGCTAACATTGCTTGCTTTAGGGGAGCGTTTTCCTGAATGACCATTCTCTAAATTTCTCATGAATCTTCTTCTGTTGTCCGTCCTATTATTGTTGGAACGCGATATGAAATTCTCATGATACTGACTATTATGAAATCACTTAGTCCCTAGTTCATATTTAGTTTATCTGATTCACCAGTCTATATTAATTCCTATTACTCTAGGTCTAACTTTTCCTCTTGGTAATCGCGCTAGAGTTGCGAACTTATTTCTCGAAATGAGGATATGCCTTTATGGCCTACATTCTTTTATTGTCTCAAGTCCTGTCATCTTTTGTCTTTTCCTTCACTTGACTGTAAACTCTGTAATACTGCCATATTTTTTTTGACCTACCGTTATCATCCGTGTATCAAATCTTACTCATAATGCTTCATTAACTCTCTTCTTATCTCCCGCTAATTATCTATGTCTACTGCTTTCCTCTAAAAACTCGAACAAATCATTCTTTTGCTTTTGGCTCCCCTTGCTCCATCCCTTGGCTCTTTCAATTGCCTAACATTCTTTCTTTACTGGGGGCGGGAGCCATACTAAGGTAATATTTATTCCTTCAAGGCTTCCAGTACTCATATCTAGCTTTAATATTTTAGGGTGCACCATCTAGGTGTCTAACGAGGAGGTCTACTAGCACACTTACAATATCCTTCAGAAATGTCAACTAACACAAACAATCCATTCACCATTTTGGTTTACTCTAACCACAGCCAAGTCCTGATGTTTCGTCCTTTTCTTAAACTACAACTGTTAGCCCCCATAGGGCATAACTGAGATGGGTACGACCAATTGTACATACCTCTGTTACTGTTGAGGGTAACTCTTAATGCTTATATTTTTCTGCAGGAACTGTAATACCGATAATCTTCATTAACTGGGCGCCTCGTACCCTTCTTCACCTTGCTTCTTTTACTTCTTGAAAGCATTGTCTTTTACTATAAAGGTGGATAAATATTCTTGCCTTAAGGTTCCTTATCAAGAGGCTTACACCTTTCAGTACACCCATGATTTGCTAAAGACCTCACATTTACCTATCATAAGCAAGATGCAAAATCGAGTTTCTCTAAATCAACAATTCCACAGCTATATCTCTTATCGATTGTCTTTCTGAATGTAGGCATTGTCTTATTACGAATAGAAGTTCGGAACTTAAATTCTTATAAGTGAGTTCTACCACACGATCTAGAGTAAGAAGAAAGAGTGACAGTCCTAAATGACCTGTAGCCTCCTGCTTATAAGTGTGGTGCACGACACACCCATAAACAAGACTCTACTAGACACGGCTTGTAGACTCCCTAGGACAGAACTGCTCTGATACCACTTTTGTCATGCCCCGAACCAGGAGGCGAGAGCACCCGGTGCCTCACCTATCCTTGCGTACCAACTTGCGACTAAGGGACTCTGAACAAATATAATGTCATACTTTGGCCATGGGCCATATTGCTAGACAATTGCAAATACCGACTAAACATCAATATAATGCTGGGCCGACAAGGCCGTCATAACTACTAGAGCTGGCAAACCAACAAAATATACATAAAAGGCTTACAAGCCCAACATACTGCACTAACTGACAGGATATGTCTACAAGCCTCTACTGATGGATATACTATGATCGGAACAGGGCCACAGTCTACTCATAACATATATATACATATATATACAAAACATACATAAAGCTCTAGACCCGGCAACTCCGAAGGGTATGGAGCTTACCGATCAAGCTAAACTCGGGCAACACCTAATGAGGAGGTCTACCCGTCTGTCTGTCTGAACCTACATGCATGAAATGCAGCGTCCCTAGAAAAGGGACGTCAGTACGAAATAATGTACCGAGTATGTAAGCCAATATATTGAAAGTTGAACCTGAACTGATAATATAATAACTGAAAGTAATTGGAAGTCAAAGATGATCTGATGATATGCTTACCTGCTGATACTGACTCAACTCTCTCAATACAGTAAGTAAAATAGTTGTCTGGCCATATAAGGCTCGATATATATATAACTGCTCTGCCGTAGTAGGCTCGCTCATAGGCGCTCGGCCATACTAGGCTCTGTATCTCGACCAACTGGGCTCGCTCATATGCGCTCGGCCACAGTAGGCTCGGTATATAACTTACCATCTGATCAGAGGTTGCCCAATAGGGGCCTGCCTATCGATTATAGCTCGATGGTAATGAAAATAATTTAATACTGCATATATAAATTCTCTGCTCTCTTGACTGGAATAAGAAAATACTTAATTGAATATGAAGTCTCGGTAAGGAGAATATTGTAACTTACAAAACTGAAAAAATATACGCAATTTACGAGACTAGCAAAATATACGTAAATTCCGGGATATGAATTTTTCTTTATGCCTCGTTATCAAACTTGTGTAATTATGAGATCATGCAAAATGAACGAAGAGCCCTTAACATACCTGTTCAATGTTCTTGATTTCAAAACCAAGAGCAGATTTGTGGCTATGAGGTTGGACGAATTGATATGATTCAATTCTCTTGGTTTCAATGCCAAAATAATAAAAATGAAGCCAAAGAAGCTAAAGGCAGATTCTGCTCTAGCGTTTTTGAACAAGGACAGAGATGGATTTAATCTATTTGTTGAACTTTGAAACTTCACTTGAACTCTTGGCAAGAATTTTGGACGAAATATTCTGCCTCAATATCCTTGGTTTCAATACCAAAGTAATGAAGTTTGAAATGGAGCCAAGATACTAAATGAGTTCACGACAGATTTTGGATAAGATTAAGACTTAATCTTTAAGTCTTGATTCTATGTAGCCACCTAGAATTATGACTACTTAGTCATTTTTCTAAGTGTGTGGCTCCTTGCCACGTGTGTGTGGGGTTAGGTTATTAATTATTTATCCACTTATTAGTTAACTGGGTAATGTCCTGTTACCCGTTAATTAATTAATTACTCACATAATTTAATAATTACTACAAATTTACTTAAAATTTTATTTATTTTTAAAATGCTTCATATATATACTTTATATATTATACTACCGTGGTCATATGGTACTTTGCATGGTACTAGTTCATAATTATCGGGTATTATCGCTCGACCCGTATTTTTCCAAATTGGCCACTTTCAACGAAACTCGCTTTCTTTAATCCGTGTATCCTTTATCCTCCATAACACTTATTTATCGCTTGTGAAATAGCATAATTCTTATAATCTCCAAATAATCTTTTACTTGGACTGATGTCACTTACCTTACAACAAATTTAACGTACAATACTTCAGGGTGCAACATCATCGTAACTTAATACTGTGAAGCGTGACATTACCGTAATGTAATACTGCTGGCTACAACACTGTCATAACTTAATACTGCGGGGCATAACAAAAAGGGTTAAAGATTGTTGAAGAATGACTGGATGGAGTTTAGGTTCAAGAAACCTCCCATTTATAAAAAGGAAGTAGCGTAACCAACGGCACAATCAATACCTTTGGGAAACGTATCTACAGACGCAATCAATACTTTTTAGGAAACGGATCGGCGGGGATATCACCGCTTTTGGGAGAATGAACCACCAGTGTATAGAATGCTTCTGAAGATGGACTGATAGGATGTTTTCAGTCACTTGGAACACTATCATCACAAGCATGACTTCATTGCATGATGTTCAAGAAAGTAAAGAGTTCAAGACCGTTTCTTATCATTTTCATCCTAAGAAATGCGGGGACTATCTGTATACGGTAAAAATCAGAGGGTCCGATTTTATGACGTTTCGTAAGCACGTCTCAAAAGGCTCGAGGCGTGGCTCGAGGTTCGACCCCGAGGGTTCTCAATGTTCGACCTCGGGGCAGTACAAATGGGTGGTTATGATGGCAAAACGGAAAGTTCCCAAGGCACGTGATTAAAGCTGACCAAGTCTATTAGGCTAGTACAAGCCCGTATCGTGGCATTAAATGGATGGATCAGCCGCATATCTTTGTAATAAATGCATCTCTACCATGTTGGGATTTCCCATCATATATAAAGGGGGTCCTTGTCATTTTGTAAGGGAGATAGCACACAATATTGAATATAAGAACAAGAACATTCCCTGCTCTCTAACTTAAACATATTCTCCTTTGATCTTATTACTTACATTTATTGCTTACATTTATTGTGTTTTGTTAATTATTCTTCATTTATTACTCGTTATTGATCATAAAGAGCCCTCATCAAGGCCCTTAGAACTGTTAGTTCTCCGTCGACCATCCACAGCCTAACGTTTAGCTCAACCCCGAGACCCCGTATAACCTAGATCGAGGCCCCGATTCTCGGTCACTCGGTTTGTGTATCACGCTATCCTCAAGCTTTTACTTTGCTTTCTAGTCTCACACTTAGCATCTACTGTCTAACAACTAGCATAACAATAAATTACGTATTTTTTAGAACCACAAAATCAAATCTAATTGTAATTACCATTTTCAAGGTAACCAGATACTACGAGGCGATACCTCGTTAGTGGTTCTTGTTGCTACTTTCCTATTATTTCACTTGTGCTTTGGTTGTTTGTTTTTCTTGGCATATCATTCCTTGTTTTCTTCCGTGATGCATTATTTGCCTTAGTTCAGCGTAGAAACTCTTGTTATGTTTCTTTATCGTTTCATTTCCATTGTTATCATTATTACGTCATTATATATTTGTTCAGTTTCTTATTTATTCCAGTCGTTCCTTGACCTGACCTCATCACTACTCTACCAAGGTTAGGCTTGGCACTTACTGGGTACCATTGTAGTGAACTCATGCTATGCTTCTGCACACTTTTTGGGCAGATCCAGCTACCTCCTACCAGCCCAGGCACCAGTGAGTTGAGTTCGGACTTGGAGACTTCAAGATGCACCTACCGGTGTCCGCAGGCCTCGGAGTCATCCTCTATCTATTTCTATATATTTTTCCTTTTGTCAGATACACTTGTATAGGGATGATTATAACACTGTTGTAGGGCTTGTGACTCGATACTGCTAGGTTTCAAGATTTTGTTCTATCGCACATTGGAATTCTTTTGTGATAGTTGATTTATCGAGAGTTTTATCGTTATTTCAAATAAATTCTGCATGTATGTTAGGCTTACCTAGTCTTAAAGACTAGATGCCATTACGACATCCTACGCAGGAAATTGGGGTCGTGACACCTAGAGTATTACTTCTCGTTGAATTAAAAATCTTCATGCTAAGTGTGCTAGTTAATTAGTTTTTCTTTTGGTCTTAACTCTAGTTAGTAGAATTAATTAAAAAAAATCACATTGAACTTATTCTTGGCTTGATAAATTAGAATTTTCTTGATTTAGTTGATAATTAATTAGAAGTCCTCATAGGAACGATATTGTATTCACTCTTTATTACTTGATTGACCGCGTATACTTGCATGTGCGATTTAGGGCAATACTTGTTAAGGTGAACTTGCAAGGGAATTGCTTCCTCTTGAAGTTTATTCCTATAGTTTTGGATTAACTAAGTCCTAAATTGATTGGGTATTTATTTATCTCTAATTTTTTTTTCAATTTCCTTAATCGGTTCTCTAATAAATCTCTATATTTCTATCCTTTTATTTTTGTCTTGTTATATTTTCTTCCTATGTTCATATCAAAGTAGAAGGGAGGTTTTGACTTTTCGCTATAAAATTGTTACTTATAGAAATAGAGAACTCAGTTATATAATGTAATTAGATTGTGCTGCGTCAAAGTGTTACCGATCGAAGACTCAAAAATATTCTAAGTGAAAGTACAAGAGGGAGGGGGTGAATACCGATCGAAGAGTCAAAAATATTCTAAGTGAAAGAACAAGAGGGAGGGGGTGAATTGTAGCCAATTAATATCTTGGTTGACTAAGTGTGAGTTTAGTCTACTAGGTTTTGCACAGTGGACAATTTCAGTAGGAATGAAATCCACAAACGGATAGGTAAAGAAGGCACAACAGTTTTTATACTGGTTCATTACCGGTGTGGTACCTACGTCCAGTTCCCTTGATCAAAAGGGTTCTCTTATATCTTTGATATAGAATTACAATAATGATGATTTTAGTACGTTCATCATCAACGATATTCAACAACAGTAATTTTTGTAATGTTGACACAACTCTCTTTTTGTGTTTAACTCTTCCTATCTTTTATGACACTTGTAGACTCAAGAATATAATGTTTGTACTAAGAACTAGAAAGGCTTAGAAAATAGTTTGTGTAGTTGCGTAACTTTCTAAGTTCTCCTACTTCTTCCTTTATAACTTTTTGAGTCTTCTGCTTGCTTGTCTTCTGGGATTTTATTGCAGCAATTCTAGGAGTCCTTTCCTTGTGAGGCATATACATCTAAGACAAAGACCCAAGGGTTGCCTCATGAATCCAGCTTGAAATAGTAGCTAGATTCATCTTTATTCTTACGAATCGCTTCCTTCATTATTCCTTGATTTGAGATAATCTTGACTTGAGCTTCTGCAAAATCCTCTAGATTAGATTGTTGTCCGTTATTTGCTCCATTCTTGCGCACTTGAGGATCTTGGTCAATATTGATTGAGCCGTCCAAGATTTGCTCCATTCTTGCGTGCTTGAGGATCTTGGTCAATACTGATTGATTCCCTTCTTTTAAGGCTTAATTGATTTATTTTCCATGCAAAACAAGGTTCAAGATATTTAGTCGTTGAGTAGATCTTCTTTCCTTTTAGCAATGTTATTGCTCACCAGAATCTGCATACAACAATATATTATTAGTCAAAGCTTCTTTAGGGTTATTGATCATTATTACAAATTCTAAATTTAACACTAAGTGCAAGCATTAACTAGTTAGAACTCTAACCAGTTAAAACTAATTGATTACAGCATTCTAAGCTTTCTAGGACTCTAACTAGTATTTTCCAACTCCTACACCAACAAAGAAATATAAGCGCGACTGTTTCAATCAATAGTCCATCTATCTTAGTGCAACGACCCGACCGGTCATTTTGAGATTTTGCGCTTCGCTCGCTATTTCTTGGGCATGACTAGCCCCGTGTGATGTATTATGACTTATGTAAATCGTCTGTTTTGGTTTTCAGGATAATCGGAATGGTTTTGGAAGAACAGTTCTCAGTTGGAAGCTTAAAATTTAAAAGTTTTGACTTGTTAGTATATGATCTCGGGTTGGAATTTTTATGATTTGGTTAGCTCTGTTAGGTGATTTGGGACTTAGGAGCGTGATCGGAATGTATTTTGGAGGTCCGCAGTAGATTTAGGCTTGAATTGGCGAAATTGGAATAGGTCCGTTGTGGCATTTGTGATGTGTGTGCAAAATTTGAGGTCAATCGGACTTGATTTGATAGGTTTCGGCATCGAATATAGAAGTTGGAAGTTCTTAGTTTCATTAAGCTTGAATTGGGGTGTGATTCGCGGTTTTAGCGTTGTTTTATGTGATTTGAAGTTTTGATCAAGTCCGTATCATGTTTTAGGACTTGTTGGTATATTTGGCTAAGGTCCCGGGGGACTCGAGAGTGTTTCGGGTGTGTTTCGGGTAGTTTTGGGCTACTTTGAATGCTGATTTTCTGATATCTGGTGTTTTCTTCACATTCGCGTGGAGTCCCTCGCGTTCGCGAAGAAGCATTTGGCTTCTAGAAGTTTTTTCTTCACGTTCGCGAAGAAGGAAATCTAGGTTGCACAGGTATGAATTCGGAGGCTCATATCTCACAATCTATAAGGAATTTGGAGATGATCCAAACACGAAAGTCCTTTGTGTCTAGTTTTCAGATATTTAAATTAATTGGCATTTTGATTTATGTACGAAAAGTTATGGTAGTTACACTACAGGCTGTACGGGGAGAGTTCGAAAATCTTTGCTGCACAGGGCTGACTTTGGAAGCTTATATCTCACAATATATAATGACTCGGGAAATGAAAAACCTATGATATTACAGCCCTGGGTGTCTAGTTTTCAAAACATCAAACCATTTTTCATTTGGAGTTGTGTGCAAAAAGTTATGTCAATTATACTAAAGGCTGTCTGGAATGAGTTTGGAAATCGCTGATGAGAAATTTGTTCATCGCGAACGCGGTAGGAGGGTCGCGAAGGCGAAGAACAAACCCCTGGGCAGCAGAATAAAGTCTAAATTCGTCCCATTTTTTCATTGTTGGACCAAAGAAGCTCGGGTGGGGCGATTTTTTGAGGGAATTTCAGAGAAAACAGCGGGGTAAGTGTTCTTAACTCAATTTTGGTTAGATTACTCGAATCAATCGTTGTTTTTAACATTTAATTGGTGATTTTAAGTTGGAAAAGTTTGAAAACCCTCTTGGATATATTTGAGGATTTGAGGGTCGAAATGTTAGCGGAATTTTGTAATTTTGGTATGGTTAGACTCGTGGTTGAATGGGTTGTCGGATTTTGTGAGTTTCGTCGGATTCCGAGACGTGGGCCCCATTGGCGATTTTGAGTTAAATTTCGGATTTTATTGGAAAATTAGTATTTTCATATGGAATTAATTCCTATAATTAGTATTGACTAAATTGAATTAATTGTGGCTAGATTCGGGTCGATTGGAGGCCGATACGAGGGGCAAAGGCATTTCGGAGTAGGATTTTGCTCGGATTCAGGTAAGTAATGATTGTGAATACTGTTCTGAGGGTATGAAACCCCGGATATCACATCGTTGTGCTACTTTGAGGTGACGCACACGCTAGATGACGAGCGTGGGGTCGAGCACCATTAGGGATTGTGACTTGGTCCATCCCGTACGACTACTAAGTCGCGTATTTTACTTGAAAACTGTTCGATATTGTTATATTTTGGAAAATATTACTGTGTTTGAGGATAAATGTCGTGTCTGGGCCTTGTGCCAATTGTTTGGACCCTTAGGGGCTTTTACTACTCTTTTATCTCATTGTTTTGGTTAATGTTAGCACACAGTCATGCTTTTTTCTTACTGTTTTTCATAACTCGATTTTATTCACTCCTTTTAATTTCATAAATAATTTTGAGACGAGTACTTTTTTTACTGTCAGCCCGAGGGGCTTGCTGACTAAGTGAGGCCGATGGCCTTTGTTGTGAGGATACTATGGGATCGGGCTATGTGCCGCAGCATGTATTACCGAATTGTGATATATGAGAGGCCGAGGGCCTGATTTATTATGCCACGAGGTGGCTTGTGATTGATATGAGGTCGAGAGCCTCTTTGATATGCCACGAGATGGCTTGATATTGCGCTTGGGTAAGGGGCCCCTCCCGGAGTCTGTACACCCCCAATGAGCGCGGGTACCCAGTGTGTGTGATGTATTGTAGCCCGAGAGGCTATTGTTGTTTCATATTGAAGCCCGAGAGGCTATTCTTGATCAATGTTGCCCGAGGGGCGGTTCTTGATTCATGTTATGCCCGAGGGGCTGATTACGAGTGATTGTGAGGTAGCCTGAGGGGCTGATTCTTATGATATTATGCCCGAGGGGCTGTTTATGGTACATGTTTCGCCCGAGGGGCTGTTTACGTTTCTATTATTTTGCTCACTGTTTTATCACTCGTTATGAAACTATTGAAAGTTGTTTTAAGATATTTTACTGAAACTAAGCTTGATTTTCGAAGTAAATGATTTCTGTACTATTTTTGAAATGTACTGCATATGCTGTAGCGTTATGACGTGGCTTACGTGTTTTCTTACTGCTCAGCTTTCATTTACTTTTATTACTTACTGAGTTGGCGTACTCACATTACTCCATGCACCTTGTGTGCAGATTCAGGTAGTTCTGAACCCGGTAGCGGGTGTTGATTGCGCAGTGGCAGAGTCAGTGGAGTTAGCAAGGTAGCTGCCCGACGTTCGCAACACTGCTTTTCTCCCTCTTGTCTTCTTTATACTGTATCTAGTACATTTAGATTCTTAGTTGTGTTCTGACCTTAGTAGATACTCGTGACTTGTGACACCCCGATGTCGGGCTGTGTTTTGTTTCCGCAGTTGATATACTTCGCTTTATTTTGGGATTTATCATTATTAATGACTTGATTATGAATCATTATATCTGTTGATTAAACTTGGGGTTTGTGTCGGCTGGCTTTGTCTTCACGAGAGGCGCCATCACGACCGGGTCTAGGTTTAGGTTCGTGACAAGTTGGTGTCGGAGCCTAGGTTACATAGGTCTCGCGAGTCATGAGCAGGTTTAGTAGAGTCTCGCGGATTGGTATGGAGATGTCTGTACTTATCCTCGGGAGGTTGCAGAACCTTTAGGAAAAACTTCACATTCTTGAATTCTTATCGTGCGTCCTTAATTCAGCTTGGAAATGTAACTCCTTGAATTCCTTCCACACGTTCGTATGCGCACATGAGCGCTCGGTATCAGTTTTACATTGACGGCTAGTGATCCCCTGATCGAGGGGTGAGATGTGATTTCTGTGCAATGATGTTGGGCCAGTCTAGAGGACTTGAGGCCGGGTTTTGCCTGTAGCTTGAGCATTGAGGTGCTGATTGTGTGAGCATGTGCTTTTTGAACTTATATGTTCGGTAGTGTCCCTGTTAGTGGAAGTGATGGCTGGATGACTATGTGATGAGTATGATGTGACTGCGAGATGTGTTCAAATGATTTCAATGAGACGAGAAGGGTATGCTTGGGGGTATCCGGTACTTGATTTCCATCATGATTTGACGTATGGCCCGAGTTGTGGGCGTGATTGTAGGACCTTTTCATGTTGCCTCGTTGGGAAGGGAAGTAGATTTCACGTCGCGATATGAGTTCAGACTCGGGAAGATTAAGTGACTGCATAATGTTTATGGTGGTGGAAGGGTATAAAGAGATGTTAGTTTGAGGAGAAGCAGGTGGGTTATCTCCTGCGGAGTGTTCTCAAGTTTGTGCGATCCTTATGTTGTTGTTGGAAGATCTCCTTTACTAGTGAATATGTGTGTCGTAAATTGAATTTTGATATCTTAAGAGAGTGGGCTTGATTTTTACGAGGGTGAATGCGAGAATTGCAGAAGATTTGAAGTACTAGATGATCTGTGTTGCACGAGCTTATGAGGAATTAGTTCAATCTCACTACGGTATTATGGCAGTAATAGAGTATATTTATTATGAGTTATTGTGTGTTTTGATCTATGGCTTCGAGCCAAGTGGGGGAGTCTGCTATTGATTGGTTGATTGCACGATTATGTGCTATGATGGTTCCAGCTTGAGGCGTATTTGTGAATCAGTTATGGCTTACGGAGTTTGAGGCCGGAGATGGCTCGAGTAAAGGAAATTTCAATAAAGGTTATGTTATGCTTTATAGGTGTATGAGAATCGTGGAATGGCTTGAGTTGTTATTAGTAAAGTATGTACAGTGCATAGAACAGGAAGTTGTTTGGTTGCATTAAGGTGAAGTTACACCCTGCAGTGTTGGAGTGCTAATGAGTCATAGGTTGTTCGGTTCATTTAATCAGTCTAGTTGCGATTTGAGTAGAGTGGATGACTCTCGAGAATGTTTCTAATGGGTTCAAGATTTTAAATGTAATAATTGGAGATTTTCAAGTTGTATATTTGGCTAGAAACTGATGTTTGCATTGGAGGGTGTCAAGACTCGTGGTATTTCTATATCATTGTGGGATTCTATATATATCAGTATTGGGAAGGTAAAGGTAATGGCTTTCGATTCGCAGGAAGTCACTTCAGGGTAGGTATTTTGAATGTGGTGCCTTTGGGAATATTTAAGAGAGTATCCATCGGCTTATAAGCCTTAGACGATATGGTTTTATGCTTGGGTCTCGTGTGGTGAGTCTGGGTTGAGGAAATTATAGTGTTATAGCAAGAAGGAGTATCAAGTTGAAGGTAAATCAGAAGGAAACTCGGATGGATAGGATAGCTTGGTAATAGGCCGGATCGGCATGGCAAGGAACGATTAGTTCTTTGGGTGCTTATAGGGTAATGAGTTTCTACAGGTGTCTTGTGGCAATGCTCTTGGGTTTGTGGTGACATGCGTAGTTTGGATGAGCTAAAAGGATTCAGTCATGACGGTTTGGTTTTGTGCAAATGGGATTTGGAGAGTTCTTGATGGTTTTCTACCACGGTTAGAGATGTACATTTTCTAATGGCGTGAGAAGCATGTAATGTATAGAGATTTTCTTCTAGATGGGATCAAATGGAAAGTTCTTGGCTAGTTGAGTACGTAGTTGCTTATGAATCTGAATGGATTACGAAGTCTTGATATTTGACATAGGATGGCATGGTATACGCGGTATGTTGTGTAGGGTTGAGATTTGCATGTGTAAGGTAACGGTTCAGTTCTGAAATGAATGTCATAAATTCTTAGGCAGCATGGACAGTTTCAGATGACTAGGTAAACGATACTACTAATTGGTGTGGCTTGATGAAGGTTTATATTTCAGAAAGGGCAATGTGTTTAAGTTAAGGATACTTCATTGGTATTGCGGTACTCTCCTGTCTGATCGACTGCTGATATTCAAATTTTGCCTGGTGGCACAGAAGAATTCTAGAAGTATTCCTCGTGGGGTGATCGTGTAAATGGTGAAGTGTGATCATTCAGGCGGTGCAGTCGAGATCAGAGATGGTGATTCATATGTTCTATGGATTGGGAGACTGAGAGTTCTCGTGAGTAGATTGTTTCGTGGTTATGAACTGTAAAAAAAAAAATGTAGCCAAGGTTGGCCAGAGGTTAGTATGTGTTGTGATTCAGTCATTGTAGACTTTCGGAGGGTATTTAACTGTTGTGGGTGACCAGAGTTGATTTAGGGTTCGTTGGTAGGCCTGTATGGGTGTGTGTTCTGCACCGGGTCGGATTTGTTGACTCCGAATTGCTATTGTTGAGGTATGTGCCATTTGATTGTTATTGAGCTTATTTGTGTTCTGGGGAGATCTATGAGTTACCTTTCCGTGTCGCGAAGCGTTGGGATTTGTTGGTTATAGGCACATGTAGTGCGATTTTATTGGGGTCTCTCAGTGGAATTTGAGCGGGAAGTGTATTGGGTATTGCTCGGCGGATGTCGTATCGGTTGTGTCCTTTCGGGTTTGTGTAATGTTATGTCGATTGCTTCGTCGTGGTTATGATGATTTGCTTTGGTTCTAGACATCAAATTGCGCGTGGTTGTCGATTTTGAGCATAGTGACTTGAGGTGTTCCGTGTGGACCAGTGTTTTGATAGGGTCATGACACTTAGGAAACATGCTTAGCTGAGAATATGAAACACATGAACTAGTTAGAAGTCTATATCGCAACTTTTCATCAACCAATGTCCCAAGTAGATTTTGTAAGTAGCTTTCGTTGGTTAATCATCAAATCATCATATGAGTCAATAAATTCTTCCCTTTTTAATAATGACAAAACTTATTCCTCTTCAAATAAAATAAATTGAAAACTTGAATATGGCAAGAAAATTAGGAAAAACAAATTAAATCTTGCTCTTGGCCTGAACTTCTTGACAAGGTAAATTTACTCCACAGACTAAGAAAAGGATATGAGAATATGGCAGCAGCCACACAAGCATCTTACTCTTTTCTGACACAAGCTTCCTTCTCTTCTCCTTCTAGCCTCAAGAACATCTACGCCTTATTCCTACTGCTTTTACCTTCAGTCCTTGTAACTTATTGCTAATTCCAGTGACTTAGCTTGCTGAGTACCAGCAAATTAAATATGAACTAGGTCAGAGTATCAAATCTTTAACTTTCCTTAGAAGAAGAAAATGATTTCTTAATATGTGTAGTACAAATTGAAATTATTTTAAAATTTTTTAATTCGGTATATATAACATATCAAATGCTAGCATATATAGTGAAAATAAAATAAAAATGCCTCCATACAGAGCAGCCAGTACTCCATGTTTAGTATGTTTCACAATTAGGCCTTAACTTCTAAAAATTAGGACCTCCGTTTAAATTTTGATCCCGTTAAAAAAAGTTTTGAGAAAATAATCCCTTACTAGAATTTTAAAGCACGCTAGTCAGTATTTTAGAAAGCGATTTTTGCAATCGCCAAATTTTGAAGCACTAGAAATTCAGCCACAATGCTGAAAAATTCTAGTGATCGGCCATGATTTGTGACATAATCATGACGATAACCAAATTATTTTCAGTTGTGTTTGAAAATTCAGGTGAGCTGAAAGATTTTATCACAAATTCTAACAATCAAAATTTCTAGCAAGCATACTTTAAAATCTGACGCGCTATTTTCCCAATACTTCTGTTATAAATCAATATCTTAGTTTTTCATTATCCTCTAACCATTATGGTCTAATTATTTTTGGGCTTTTGAAAACCCCAAAAATAACGAACCGGCCAGGAAACGAGCACCGAAAGAGAAATAAGAAATTCATTAAAAGAAAGGTTCCTGACATCCGATATTGGACAAAGAAAAGGGTTCTCTTTCTTCGCCTTTTTGGCTGTGAGCATTCGATTCTTCCTTTTGTGTGATCAACAAGTTTTTGGCTAACAAAATTGCATGCATGTAGAGCCTACTTTTTTATACATGATTCATAGAGAAAAGTATAGGTTCACGTGAACACATATCCTAATAGTAAGATACGCTTCTGACATGATGTGTGTGTATGTGGTGCACGCACAAGTGCTTCTTTTCTTTTTTAATGGGGCAGGGGAGGAGAAAATGGGAGGTCGGATTATAAGTTTGGGAATTAAACCCTCACCAACAAGTTAAAAGCTCAAGTAACCAATCAATTGACCTATTAAGATTTCCCTGGCATAGTCTATTTGAGGAGAAGTACCCTTCCAACTTAAAGCTTTATCCAATAATTGAACAAATTAGAATTAGTCTAAAGATAGAGATCAATACGACACCGTCACACTTTTCTCGATCATTGTCACTACAGAGTTTCTGTTCTATCTGCTTCTCACCTAATACTACCACCTAATATGTGTACGTAGCGTACATATTCAAGTGTAAATGCTATAAATACATGATGATTGATACACCAAAAAATTGCAAAACTCGCTGGGCCATCCGAAACTCTTTATTCCTTAAGATTGATAACTTTAATTTGATGGCATGATTCGATTGCCTAAGCCCTCTCTTTGCTTGATTATCAAGTGATTCTCTTACCAATTGATGGCTTATATTATGGAGCATATATTCTTTAAGTACATTTCAACCGATGGACTTCGTTACACCACGTATATAGCATCATACATGCATCCAAAAAGAGAGAAGAATAATATTACAACATGTCCTACAACCTAGTAATTAATAACATCACCCATATGCAATTCATTTTCATATCTTTCCTTAATAGTCATAAAAGGAAGCTCATAATGATAGTAATACCAAGTCTCCATCCAGCCATACCCTTATTTACTATATATCCAAGATTTATTTACATTGTAGTTTAACTTCTACACACTGACCGTGTACATTTTTTTATGCTATCAGCTAAGATGACCTACGACAACATGAAACTGTCTATAATTAATTTCTATTTCAATAACCTAAAATATTAAGTAGTGGTTAGTAACTTGTTTTAATTAATTGGTTAAAATACTCTGTAGGTATGTAAGAATTCTTTATATTACTATATACTATAAGTTAAGCCTTTACTTTAGCCTTTCTATCCATGATTGCTAGCTCATGCAAAATGCATCTCACCCTACTTTAAGTAATAAGCCACATATATAGGCCACCAAAAGTTCACTTCATATACAAACTCATATTACTCATTCCATCATTGTAGCCATCTCTTAATATCTATAAACCTTGAGAAATAGAATTACCGAGAAACCTTAGCTTCTATATACAATTGCATGCCAATGCATACACGTAGTAAGAAGTTTCTAATTCTGATCATGATCAAGATCATGTCTTGTATGGTTCTCACGGTACTTATAGTTTCTTCCAAAGCCACTGCTATTACCTCTGATCATGACAGTAATGTTGATGGTCCTCTGATGCCTGATCCAAGTATAAAGTGTGGAGAATGCCCGTGTGGGAAACCATGTAATCAACAATTTATAACTCCTCCTATTCTTTCTCCTCCACCACCACCTCCCAAGGCCAGTAATACATATTGTCCACCAGTTATTCAACAGAATCCACCGTCGCCAAGGTTCATCTATTTCACAGCACCACCAGCAATTCAACAGAGTAAGCCGTCGTCACCGCCGCCGCCGCCAAGGTTCATCTATTTCACAGCCCCACCAGGAAACTTGTACTCAACTGATCCATTTAATTTACAAATATACTCTGGTGCATTAACTAGAAATCCCCTTTGTCTTAATTCTCTGCTTCTTCTGGTTGGTTGTGGGATTCTAGAGTTGTTGGTCTTAGGCTATGTGACTGGCTAGCTAGGAAATTTTTATTGATTTTAGTGTTCTTAACGTGTCTCTATCAGTAACGTTCAAGGTAGGCTTGATTTAATAAGTCATTTATTTTTACTTTTTCTTCAGTGCTGGATCGGATTTATTATCTTCTGTAACATTTTTTCTCTTGTCAGATTATCCACAAGATTAACTTTTGTTTCTTCTCTCTTTCGGCTACTTTGGTTGTGAGAGTTTAACTTCTATATGTTAGACATATTAAAAAAATAATATATACTATTAAAAGAAGTTACCTAAAAGATAATTACAGTTATACTTAAAAATAAGATATATTATCTACTACAACAAATTAAAATACTCATTCAGTGTAAAAACTTTTTGTTAGTACAAGTTAAAAATCCCATTTACTGTTACTTATTTATAAGTTTATGTTTTATACAACTCATGCGTATAATTTTTTTACACAATCAGGTCAATTAGCTAGAGTATAGGTTCTCTGACCGTAAGTGTATAAATATTTTTGCTCCATCAAGTTAAGTTGACTTACACGCAACAACCAGTGGCGAAGCCAGAAATTACTCCAAGGATGTTCAAACATGAAAGAAGAAAAAAAAATTCTCGACAAAGGGTGTTCAATATATGTTATATGCCTCTAAACTCTAATATTTTGTTTCCTATATATACAGTGTAATTTTTTACGAAGGGTGGTCCATTGACCACCTTAGAAGAGCATAGCTTCGCCCCGGGCAACAACAGATAAATCTTATGGCGAACCTTATTGTATACTTTCTCCGTTTCAATTTAGATGAGGTAGTTTGTCTCGTCACGGGGTTCAAGAAAAAAAAAAGATTTTTGAAACTTTTGGTCTTAAAAATTTTAAGGGGTAAAAGCTTTGTTAGGCCATGAGATTTGTATGGTTGTAAAAGCTTCTCATTAAGGATAAAATAAAGAGTTTAAAGTTGAATTATTTCAAAATTTAAAAATATGTCATTTATTTTGAAATAGACTAAAAAGGAAAGTATCTCATCAAACTTGAAATGGTGGATGTATAATTTTTTCACATGCAAAGATATCACCGCGTAAGGCGAATGGTACAAGAAACTATTTGTTATATGGGCATTCTGTTATCTCTTGGTAAGCGGAAGGAATACAGGGCTAGACAAGAACAATAAAATTTGTTAAAAGAAGTACATTGCTGAAGAATTTACATTAGTATTATTTTGATGAATCATAAAAAGAGATTTCAAAAAATGACAGATACATTCCTTCACTAGGCCTATAACCTAAAAATTCATGAATTATTTTACTCTCTTAACTTGGAAGAAAGGATCTACTTTTAACCAGTTGAAGAAGTGGTTTATTCGTAAATCTAATTAAGTTGTATACAAACGCTCCCCCTAGAGTTCCGATGACTGGCCCAATTATATACACCCAAAGACCTTTATAGACTTGCTTCACAATCGCTGGACCAATGCTCCTTGCTGGGTTCATCGATGCTCCTGAAATTGGCCTGCATCCACTTCATTTGAAAGGTAAGAATTACTACTCTCCATTTCCTTTATATTAAAAAATAATAATAATAATAATAATAATAATAGAAGAGGCAGAGATTGACGGATTCAAAAACGTGGGTCATTTAAAAATAATTTTTGGTATGAATCTGAAAACCAATTCTTTAATTTCCTTAAATAAAATTAATTTTTTTTAAAAAAGTACTAGAAAGAACAAATTTTTATAGTTAAATATTTAGCAAAGTTTTTGTGCTATGTAAAGTGATAAGATGAGTAGTTAACTTTAAGCATACCCGGCAACAAAGACATTCAAGGTTATTGTCATTCCAACAGCCAATCCAGCCAGTTCTCCTATCTGTTTTTCACATGCAAAACAAATGAATTAACCAATGACCTTGAGAATGGTGCTAAATTTCTAATGAAGTTATCTGCTCAATGTAAAATATAATAAATAACATACCGCTCTATCATCTGTAGAAACTCCGCAAACAACGAACATTAGGAGGAAGGAAATGATGATTTCCATAGCCAAAGATTGGCCATTAGATCCTACTGGAATAGTACCAAAATAAGATGTGGAAGTGACGTCCAACAATAGTGCTAATGTGCCGCTTGCTAGAATTGAGCCCGTTAGCTGAGCTATTATGTAAAAAGGTGCCTGTGCATTGGATGGATATCATATTACATATACATGTTTATTCGATCAAGACTACCAAACTGAAAAGTTCAAGAGGTAAATTTGGACCGAAAATAGTTCAGGTCTACGTTGAATAAAAAGTATCAAGTTCAAGGAGATCTCGATATATTTTGCCACAAAAATAAGGATTTCATAAATTTTGGCACAAACTTTCATTTAAACACTTGAACGTTGGTTATGTTCTACATGCATGAGTACCTTAAGTTGTGAGCTATTGGACTCTTAATGTTGTAGATCAGATGTTTCCTCCCAAGATAACTGTGTGAATGGAAAAAAGAAGTAAAGCTTAAAAACTGTTGGCCAAGTAAAGATTAGTTTTGAAGACTGATAAAGGAACTCAGACATGAATCAGGTCCATCCCAGTGGAGCGCAGATACAGATAGACTTGAGCATGTGGGATACACGTGAAAGAAATAAACCTAACTTGACAAAATTGATATCTCCTGATCCTGATCGAAAAGGTCGCATAATTGATAAGGAGAAGGACTCCTTACTCAAAGAGAACACGGTTTAAGAAAGGGAAGGAGTTAGAGGTTGAGATCAACTAGAACTCTTCAACCAAGGAAGAGTAGCATCAGAATTCTAGTCAATCCTATTTACTAACTTTATGAATATCAGTGTTATTCTCTTTTACAGGTAACACACATAAGCAAAAGTTAAACGTGAATTAAGAGCAAAATAGTAAGGCAATTTTGCAAGCAGTTCGTGTGTGATTCAAGTGTGGAAACCTGAAGCTACATGAACCAGATAGAAGAACCAGTTCCAAGTGTCTGCCTTTTATTCTAGTTCAATTGTAGTAGGTGGTTTTATATTGTACCTTTCAACTTTATCTAGAGGCAATTGTAATAGGTACTCAGAGTCTTCAAGTTAGAGTTAACTTGAAGTTGTCGCAAAAGCTAGAGGTTATGTGCTACAACGGGATTAGAGTTAGTCCTAGGTTCACAAAAGAGTTTTTATAAATGCAGTTTTTGGTTCAGTGATTTTAGTGGAGAGTTTGGGAAAATCCTACTGGAAAGTAGGTCATGATTTTTTCACCTTTTGAGCCAAGTGTTTTCCACGTAAAATACTTGTGTTCTTTACTTTCCGCATTTACTATTTCTTCAATAGTAGGTTAAGGAACACTTAGAAGAACCAGGTCCTTCCATAATCAGTTTAAGCGAAAAATTGGTCACCACACCCCCCCTCCCTTGTGTAGTATTGAAGTATAAAATATCAATTGGTATCAGAGCGGGTTATCCTTGAAGAGGCTAACGCCTTAGGAACAGATCAAGAGGAGTGCACCACCTGAAAACTGGGAAGGGCAATCCACTGCTAGGCCTCCACTCTTTAATGGCCGGTACTACTCCTGGTGGAAAAACAGGATGAGAGATCACATCATCGGAGAAGACTATGAGCTGTGAGATATTGTCATTGATGGTCTCCTGGCTACCATGAAGAAGAATGCTGAAGGAGTAGACGTGCAAAAAATAAGAGCTGACTGCAATGCTGAGGACTTGAGGAAGTGGGAAAAGAATGCTAAGGCCAAGAAATGGCTTGTGTATGGACTTGGTCCAGACGAGTACAGTAGAATTCAAAGTTGTACCACTGCTAAGGAAATCTGGGACACTTTGCAAGTGGCTCATGAAGGAACTCCTCAAGTGAAGAGGTCAAGAGGAACACTGTTGTATTCTCAATATGAAAATTTCACCATGAAGGAAGGAGAAACCATCCAAGAGATGTATACAAGGTTCACCATACTAACAAATGAACTTAAGTCTCTAGGAAGGGTTATTCTTGAAGAAGACAAAGTTGAGAAAATTCTGACAAGGGTTTTGCTAGTCACTTGGGAAAGCAAAATCACTACAATGCAGGAATCAAAGAACATTGCCACTCTTAAGCTGGACGAGCTAATTGGAAATCTTACTGCTTATGAACTAAGAAGGCAAACCATGAAGATGGATGCACCCAAGAAGGAAAGGAGCCTGGCACTCAGAATCACTGAAGGCGCTGATCTAGAAGAGGATGAAATGGCTATGATCACAAAGGACCTCAAGAAGTATCTAATGAGAGGAAAGGGTTCCTCAAGAGGTGCAAGCTACAACAAACCAAGGGTTTCTGAAAAACAGACCAACGAGGGCTGCTACAAGTGTGGGAAGACTGATCACCACATCAAAAACTATCCTCAGTGGGAAATTGAATGGAAGAAAGAAAGGGCTGAACGAAAGAACATGAAGAAGGAATATGTTCATCCCAAGAAGAACAAAGGATCAACAAAGGCTATGGTTGCTGCCTGGGAAGAATGTTCAGTTGAAGATTCAGAGGATGAAGATGGAGATGAACAAGCACTTATCGCCATTGGAGAATCTGATGAGGAATCTGAGGTAACTATAACTCATCTCAAAGACAAGATTATGTTTTTGTCCAAAAAAAGTCTATCTGAGTTACTTCTGGATTTCATTGATGAATCTGAGGTCATAAACAATGAAAGGGAATAGATATCTAGGAGTGTGAGATTTTGAGAGCTAAGTGCAAGAATCTGGAACTTAGGACTAGTGAAAGTGATAGTAAAAATGCTGAGTTAAAGAACCAGGTTCTTGAACTTGACACCACTGTGCTGGAGCTTAGATCTGAAAATTTAAAACTGAAACTAGGAACAGGTAAAAAGAAAGCTGATCACACACATCTCACTTTAGAAGAAAATCTAGGAAAAATGAAAGATGAGTTTTACAAAAGAGATGAGCAGATAAGAGTCCTAAAGGAAGATCTAAGCAAGGTCAAGCACGAGCTAGACAGAACTTGTAAAAGGAATAGGTCCTCTGATGCACTTTCATGGCTACAAGAACACCATAGTAGCAATAAGAGAGGACTTGGATACGGGATCCCTGCACCTAAGTGGGATCCCAAAAGAAAGTATATCACACTTCCTGAGAACAAAATCTGCACACACTGTGGTAAGACTGGTCACTACAAAAGTGAATGTACTACAAAAGAAAAGGCTAGTCAAAAGAACAAATCATTTGTTCAAGAGAAAAATAGGCTGGCAGGATGGGCTAAAAAGAATTTAATTCACCCTTTTGCCTATAGAAAGGGACCCAAACTAGTTTGGGTTCCTAAAACGAACCCCTGATTTCCTTTTGCGGGTCCAAGTGAAAGGGAGCAGTCAAATATGGTACATGGATAGTGGCTACTCAAAGCATATGACTGGAAGCAAGAACCAGTTCCTTTCACTTGAGGACCTCAAAGGAGGAAATGTCTCCTTTGGAAATGGTAAGAAAGGTTGGGGTTGGAAAGGTAGGTAAGAGAGACTCACACTCCATTGAGAATGTCTACTTGATAGATGGCTTGAAATATAACCTAATCAGTGTATCACAAGTGTGCAACAGATGTAACTTTGTAGCATTCACCTCTACCAAATGTTTTGTGATAAATCTTACTACTTACAAGATTATTTTGCAGAGAAAAAGGGTAAATAATATATGCATTGTAGATATGTCCACTCTTTCAGAAAATGAACTCACTTGCTTAAGTGCGTTGGACAATGATCCCCTCATTTGGCACAAGAGACTTGGACATGCAAGTCTAAGTCAACTTAACAAAGTAGTTTCCAAGGACCTGGTGATAGGGCTGCCTAACATCAAGTTTACGGAAAACAAAGTTTGTGAGGCTTGAGCAAGAGGGAAGCAGGTAAAATCCTCTTTTAAATACAAGAAAGTTGTAAGCACGACTAGATCGATAGAACTGGTCCATATGGATCTCTGTGGTCCAATGAGAACATTAAGCAGAGGTGGTAAAAGATATGTGATGGTGCTTGTTGATGATTACTCTAGGTTTACTTGGACATTATTTTTAACATCTAAAGATGAAGCATTTGACATGTTTACTTCTTTTGTTAGAAAAAATCAGAAACAACTAGGTAATCAACTTGCATCAATTAGGTCTAATCATGGAACTGAATTTGAAAATGCTAAGTTTGCTGAATTTTGTGATGTGCATGGCATCAATCATAATTTTTCTGCCCCTAAGACTCTACAAAATGGAGTAGTTGAAAGAAAGAATAGGATACTTAAAGATATGGCTAGGACTATGCTTCTTTCTAGTAAGCTGCCCCATAGCTTCTGGGCAGAAGCTGTAAACACTGCATGTTACATCATTAATAGGTGCATAACTAGACCTCTTGTAGAGAAGACTCCCTATGAGTTACTGAAAGGGAGAAAACCAAATATATCCCATCTTAGGGCATTTGGATGCAAGTGCTTTGTGCATAACAATGGAAAGGACTCCCTAGGTAAGTTTGATCCCAGAAGTGATGAGGGAGTATTCTTGGGATATTCTTCACATAGAAAAGCGTGTAAAGTGTACAACAAAAGAACTATGTGTGTAGAAGAAAGTGTACATGTGGTTTTTGATGCAACTAATATTCTTTCTGAGAGACAGGAACATGAAGATGAAGCTATTGGGCTGGTAAGAAGTTCAAATGAAATCACAGCCAAGGCTGAAGCTGCACCAGAAGAAGGAACAGGTGATGGAACAGGTTCTTCCATCCAGGGCAACCTGACAAGGGGAACTGAACAAAGAGGAACTGAATCTAATACCTCAATGGAACCTGTCCATGAGCCTGTTCCTCAGCAACAAAACATGGGAGAAACATCAAGCGGAAACCAGTTGGTTGTGAAACCTTACAAGATGCAAACTGGGTAAATGCAATGCAAGATGAACTCAACCAGTTTGAAAGGAGTCAAGTTTGGCATCTGGTTCCAAGACCCAAGGACAGATAAGTAATTGGCGCAAAATGGGTCTTCAGAAACAAACTTGATGAAGATAGAACTGTTACAAGGAACAAAGCAAGATTGGTGGTTCAAGGATATAGCCAAGAGGAGGGCATAGACTATGATGAGACCTTTGCTCCAGTTGCAAGGTAGGAAGCAATAAGACTCCTCATAGCATATGTTGCATACATGGAATTTACTCTTCACCAGATGGACGTCAAGAGTGCCTTCCTCAATGGCTACTTAAAGGAAGAAGTGCTTGTCAAGCAACCTCCATGGTTTGAAACCATGGAGTGTCCTGATCATGTATACAGACTTGACAAGGCACTCTATGGACTCAAGCAGGCTCCTAGAGCATTGTATGAACGACTATCAAAATTTCTGCTTGAACATGGCTACAAGAGAGGTAAAATTGATAACACTCTATTCTTGAGGGAAAAAGGTAAAGATCTTCTAGTAGTACAGATATATGTTGATGACATAATTTTTGGAGCGACTACTGAAAAACTAAGTAAGGAATTTGCTAAACTAATGGGGAGTGAATTTGAAATGAGTATGATGGGTGAGCTTAATTTCTTTCTAGGCCTACAAATTAAACAAAACTCAAATGGAACTATGATCATCAGTAGAAAATATGTAAAAGAGTTGCTTAAGAAGTTTAAAATGGAAGAATCAAGCCTATCCAAATAAGTTTGAACCAGTTCCGTTTTCAATAAGAATCCTCACCGTGTTAAAACGCCTAGATTCTAGGGAAGCCTAACAGACTATTCAAACTGAAATTTCAGGTTGATTTGACTTCTATTTGACTGCTAAAAGCTATCATTGTGTATTAATTACCCTCCTCCTTTGAATTCATCATCATCACCCTGCCAGTCTCTCATAATTTTCAAAAACCGTCAAAATTTTCTCTCTTCTCTTCCAAAAATTCAAACCACCCATTTTTTCAGAATCAAGAGAGAATGACTAACCCCTAAGATAACCCCGGTACACCTCCTCCACCTACCCCCTTCGATTCTTCCACTACTCCTCAACCCAGCACTACCCCTCAATAGGAGAAGGCGAGTAAAAGATGCTTGCTCGAAAACCTGTGGCTACAGGTGCGCTGTCAAGGAAATTAAACGCACGGTTAAAGGCTAGTCAAGCCCAAGACTCCCAAAATTTTGATAAATCTTTAAAGTCTAAGAGTGAGGGGGAAGGAACTGGGTCTTCCGATTCTGAGCAGGTAATATCTGTGCAAACTCCTTCTACTGCAGTAATCTCTAATTTGGCCAAAAATCTGGAAAATCGATTTATTGGGTCTGTGGAGGATGTGGAGACGACTGAGTCAAGAAGGAGAGGAGGTAAAAATAAAAGAAAAAAAGAAAAGGAGAGTGAGGGTGTGCGTAGTGATGAGAGGGTAAAAGGGAAAGAAGTGGCTGATTCTTCACCCACCTCTAAAACTGTTAAAATGGCTATCTGT
The DNA here is from genome assembly GCF_001879085.1 of Nicotiana attenuata. Classification (NCBI taxonomy): domain Eukaryota; kingdom Viridiplantae; phylum Streptophyta; class Magnoliopsida; order Solanales; family Solanaceae; genus Nicotiana; species Nicotiana attenuata. Next base: position 36,390 of record NW_017673167.1, read on the forward strand.
GAAGCTAAGCCAGAAAAGGTGGAAGAAAGTAGCAAGAAAACAGGGGGAAGTAGATCAGGAGAGAAGCTGCTGAAGGACTAGTTAATCTTGGAAAGCACACAGATGAACCTGGTTCATCTATGGAAGAAACTCTAGCAGATCTTTTGAAAAAGGTAGGTGATAGCTATAACCCCAAGAAAAAGAGAACTCCAAAACCAAAGACTCCTGGAACAGCAAGAGCCAACAAGAAAAGGAAGGCTGCTCCTTCTGACACTACTGAAACTTCTCTCCTAAGAGGAAGGGCCACGAGGAGCAAGCTGAAGCAAAGTGAGGAGGAGTTGCAGAGAGCTATAGAAGAAAGTAAGAAGAAAATGATGAACAAAGGGAAAGAAAAGGTGGCAGAGCGTGTTGAGGCTGTTGATGTGGATGAGATGGACCCGGTCCATCAAGTTGAACATATGAATGTTGAGGTGGAGGTTCAGACCCCTAAGCCCAAGAGAGTCGAGATTTCCTCAAAGAAGTCTTCATCTGTCTCTAAGTCTGCTGAACCCTCTACTTTAGCTAAACGGACAAGGTCTGCTGTGAAAGCCAAACAAGTGAAAATTACTGAAGAAGAAGAAGACTGGAGTGGTGAAGAGGAGGATGAGTCTGATAATGAATAGGACAAGCTAGCCAAGTTTGGCAAACGAACTATCTTGAAGGGAAGACTTTTGAAAGACTTGGAGGAAGAATGGATGGTTCTACCGCTTGAAAGGCTAGAGGTATAGGGTGGAAGGACATGGTCCTTCAGTTAGATGACAGACTGGCCGGAAATGAGGTAATTGAATTCATGGCAAATGCTGAGGTAAAGGGTGGAAGGGTCACTAGCCTGGTGAAGGGGGTTCAAATTTCCTTTGATGCAAAAGAGTTGGGTGAAATCCTTGGTATACCCTCTGAAGGTTATGATGATTACACAAGGCAAAAATGGCCAAGTCTGGACTCCCTTCCTACTTCCCTAGCCATTACTAGGAAATTCTGTGATAATAAGGAAGTAAGTGCACCAAAGGTTGTTTATAAAAGTGAAATGAAGCCTCCCCACAAGGTATTGTTTGAATTCGTCGTCAAGTGTGTGCTGCCTAGGCAGGAAAGAAGGCACATTGACAACTACATGGACTTGGTTTTGATGGAATGTCTGGATAGTGGGCGGCAGATCAACTGGCCTGGGTTTATAGTCAAGCTTCTAGATCGGGTTATCAATGGCTCCAAGGCCCATGCCACTCCTTATGGTTTCATTCTCACTACTGTTCTTGCTCATTGTAAGGTGCCTCTGAAGAAGTGGGAGATGGCCACAAGCAAAGACCATTTTGGAATCAATACTCTGCTTGCTTGTGATTATGAGATCACTGCCATTCCAATGAACCTGGTTCATCTAAAAAGACACCTGCAAATAGCAAGGTCAAAGCTCTATTGCAGGAGAGTGGGGCAAAGGATGCTGAGATAGCAAGGCTGAAGACTCGTTTGGCTGAGGTAGAATCTGAGAAAGATGCTCTCAGAACTGAGCTCACAAAAGAAAAGGAGAAGAATGATGGAATTCTTCAGGACATGCTGCACCTTCTCCAAGCCAAAACCCAAACCCCCAGTTCTTCCAAGCCTTAATTTCCTAGCCCTGCCTAGACCCTTCAGTGACCCAGATTCGGGATATTTCGTTTTATTGCTCATGTTGTAACTATTTTTGTGGATTGTGGAAGAATCATATTCTCTATCAATGAAGTTTGATGTTTTTGCTCTTATTGACTGTTTATATTTCCTTGATAGTTTGAATGCGTAGTTGATTACTGATGATTAATCCATGAATGTATTTGTAGTTGCCCTAGTGGCCATGAGTAGTTTTTATAATTTGGGAATCACACACTTTTTATGCAACTTTTCGATGATGCCAAAAGGGGGAAAAGATATTGTGCTTTATACTCTAAACAGTGATGTTTATAACCTAATGAACCCGGTCCTTGATGATAAGTGAAAAATGTTTCTAACGTTGCATTGATGTTGAGCTGAATTCTAGCAGGGCCTAAGTCTACGAAAAGCACAGAGTTTGTCATCATCAAAAAGGGGAAATTTGTTGGTCCAAGTAAAGATTAGTTTTGAAGACTGACAAAGGAACTCAGACATGAACCAGGTCCATCCCAGTAGAGCACAGATATGGATAGACTTGAGCATGTGGGATGCACGTGAAGGAGATAAACCTAACTTGACAGAATTGATATCTCCTGATCCTGATCGAAAAGGTTGCATAATTGATAAGGAGAAGGAATCCTTACTCAAAGAGAACACAGTTTAAGAAAGGGAAGGAGTTAGAGGTTGAGATCAACTAGAACTCTTCCACCAAGGAAGAGTAGCATCAGAATTCTTGTCAATCTCTATTTACTAACTCTATAAATATCAATGTTATTCTCTTTTATAGGTAACGCACATAAGCAGAAGTTAAACGTAAATTGAGAGCAAAATATTGCAAGCAGTTCGTGTGTGATTTAGGTGTGCAAACCTGAAGCTACATGAACCAGATAGAAGAACCAGTTCCAAGTGTCTGCCTTTTATCAGTTTAAGTGAAAAATTGGTCACCACACAAATCATCCCCCGCCCCCCCTCCTCTTATGTGGTATTGAAGTATAAAACATCAAAAATCACGTACTACTGATATCGTGATACGTACCCGTTTCCATGAGTAACGACGGAAGATAGTGAAAGTGATCGTAATAGCAGGATTAAAATGACCTCCTGATACGTGTCCCAAAGAGTAAATCATAACCATCACAATTAAACCCCATGTCACGCATATCCCTGGAAACGTAATACTCCCATCGTATAGCTTATTCACTGCTACTGATCCACATCCTGCAAATATAATAAAGTACGTCCCAATTGCCTCTGCAATCAACTAGAAAAAGGAATAGAACATATTAATAAGCTTACCTTTAATTTAATATACTCATAGTGCAATTTTTATTTTAATGTATTATGTCACTTAACAGATCATTCCAAGTAACTATTGTCAAAAACTAACCTTTTGTGCAACAGCAACAACGGAAGGTGATGAACAAAATCCTATTCTAGTGTTAGACTGGGACGCACATATATTATCTGCATGGACACCTTCTTCCAGTTTGGAGATTTCATCTTCTCGGATACCTTCAATGTTCGCTGCCATGCTTGTACAAGTATATATAAAGGTTTTCTCGATCCCTAGCAAACCTAATGACAAGTATTTGGTGTTAAATTCTTGTACAAGTATAAGGGTACTTCTCGATTTCTTTTCCTCTTCCTTTATCAAGGTGGGTATATATAAGGAAAAGATAGGCAGTCGGAGAATTTGTTGGAAGGTTACAAAATGTTTGACCAATCTAATAGCTAGTCCAAGTTGTTCAATCTTTCATAGTGACAGTCAACCTTTGATGTCTTTAATAGTTGGACGGATAATATAATACACGTCAAGATACATACTATATTTTTTAGGATCTCTAGAATCCGCAGTTTTTCAAACTTTGAATAATCATTGTTAATTATCTTCGAAAATTTTACTTTACTCTTATGGTCTAGAATCACATTCTTGGATAAAGATGAGAGAATACCGTTTATGACTTTTTTTATGTATAACGTTGGTAAAATATGAAATTGCAACTTGGACTTTGGCAACTTCACGGATTTAATTTGGATTTACCTAGTCCCTGGTCAAAACAGAAATGAGATCAGCAGCCACATGCATGGGACAACTGTGAGTTTGAGGTACCTTATCTAGAGTTGAAAGCTGTCCCCTTAACGTGCTTAATCACGAGCTAAATCACATAAAATTATAATCCTTGGTGTTCCATTTTGTCGTCCAAGAGAAACAGAATCAAATTAACTTATATAAAAAAATATAAACACAGTTTATTGACCAAACATGAAAAACATGCGCAATTTTCATAAGGTATTATGATATGCTAGTAATATTTTATTTACCATGTTACTATACATATCATGTACCCAAATGATGTAAATTATCTATGCTGTGTCACTGCACAAACTCTTTTTAATAAATTTCTATTTCCTTTTTTTCTCCATAATGAATTAAAGGTATCGCATGTCATGGATTGTAGAAGAAGGTGAACATACTTGGTTGGAAAGACAAGGGAGAAAAGCAAAGGAGGAACTGAACTTAAGCTAATAGCATGACAGATAGAGATTTTTTTTTTTTTTTGAATAAACCATTCACCCGGGCTATGCTGGCCCGAAGTGATGGGCGATTTGGCATTATCCCCTACCTCGTATATAGATTGTAAAAATAAGTATAATAGATGGGGACGTAATACCTAACCTCCGGAAGACAAATATTAAAAGAGATTATTGATGGTCTAGGATCTGGTGCGCATAACACCTTACATATGGGGCTGCATTGTTAGTAAAAAGTAATCAAAAGCAGCCCTTCTCAATAGATTATGGAGGTTCAAAGTACCATCCTGAGTGTCTCTTTCCCTTTAACCTGAAGGCTGGAACTTGCATTCTATCAACTCTAATAGAATCTCTTATTTCAGGAGGGAGGTCATTCTCATTAGTGTAAATAACGCTGCGAGTCAGAGAACTAGCATGTTTGAAAAGAAGATCAGCGACTCCATTCCCTCCTCTATAACAGTGAATTACCTTGATATTGTGCTGCCTTACTATCTCTTGGATAAGGATGATGTCTTTGTGAAGTTTTCATGAAATTTTTAAGTTCAAGCAATTTTGAGCACAACACCATTGTATTCCTTGTTAGGCTGCTTGGACCTCTACATAGTTGTTAGTCAAGAATTGGACTGGTGACGCAAAGGTCATCAACGTATGTCCATTTCTGTTCCTAACAATGCCCCAGCTCCAGCCTTGCCTTGATTAGCAATGTAGCTCCCATCAGTGTTTAGCTTCCAGAAGTTGCCTTCCGATTTAGACCATATAACTATGGTACTTTTGAGGGTAGGCTTGTAGGATTCAACAGTCTGACATACCTTCCACCAATTTCAATCCCAACCCATCTTACTGAATTTAAGCCCCATGGATATCTTAACATGTAATAGAACTTGTTGGCAAATATTATAGGTAGAGATTGATTTGGTGCCATACTTCTTGCGACATCTAGCCTTCCATAATTCCCACAAGACAATCATAGGGGTGATTTGTAGGAGGAATTTGTGAGCATGATTCTTGGTGGGAATGGACCATCAGTGATTAAGGATATTTCTGCCTCTAGTCTTGAAGCCAAGGGAAGAAGAGATATAATTCCAAACACTAGAGGCCATATGACTGATGGAAAGACATGGTTCAGAGATTCAATTTTAGGGGCTCTACAACAAACACAAGTGGGTAATAGAGCAACACTAAATCTCTGAAGTGTGTCAGCAAAGGAAATCTTTTTATAAATAATTCTCCAGATATTAAAGGAGATCTTGAAAGGTAGTTCCTTTATCCATACCTTGGACATCATAGGCGCGGGTTCTCTATTTTGTCTTAGGAGATGGAAGGCAGAAGCACATATGAAGTTTTGTTGGTCATTAGGCGTCCAAATAGCCATGTCTATGCAATGTTGCTAGCCTATATTCACCTGGGAAATTTCGCTTAAGATATATTGGTTGACAATGTCTTGTAATTTCTCCATATACCATGCTTGGTTGTGGATAAATTCACAGACCCTTGTATTGCCAGATTTCTGAGTGTGGTTGTTTTGTATGTTGATAGGACCCGTGAAAGTCCATTTGTCCCACCAAAATAAGTTGTTGCCTTCATGTATATTCCAGAAAATGTGAGAATCAATTATGTCTCTAGTGCTCCTTAAGTTCCTCCAGGAATTGGAGTCCTTAGGCACATGAATTTTGGATAGTGGATTAGATCTAGGGCAATACTTTGCATTGAGGAACCTGGTCCATAAATTGTTTTTCACCCTAAACCTCCACCATTTCTTAGCAGCAAATGAGTTGCAAAAGTCTTGAAGCTTCTTGAAACCAACTCCCCCTTCATTGTGGGGTAGCTCAAAGTCTCCCAGGAGCTACAATGACAGCCCTTTTTGCCTTCCTTTTCTCCCAGAAGAAGTTAGAGAGGTACATTTCAATTTGGCTAATAATAGCTTTTGGTAGTACCATAGCAGCAAGTAAGTAGAGCGTTTGGGACTGCATAATGTGTTTGATTATGATAGCTCTACCCCCAAATGACATTAAGTTCTCTTGCCAACAACCTACTTTATTAAGGACCTTAGAGGCAAGATTAGAAAAGTAGTAGTTCTTTTTCCTGCTAATATAGATAGGGCAGCCTACATGAGTGAAGGGAAATTCCACTTATTTGAATCCTGTCCACCTTCTGATCCTCCTGTTCACCCTTCTATTTCTTGAATTCCAAGGGAGAAAGAAACTTGTAATCATGTTAACTTACTGTCCTGAAGCATGTTGATAGTCATTGAGGACCTCCATGATGAGTTTGATAGAATTCCTATCTCATGAGGAGAAGAGGACCAGGTCATCACCATAGCTCAAGTGCTTGATCTTGAGGCCACTAGTGCTCATAGAGAAGTCAATGAACTGGCTATTCTCATGGAGCTTATTTAGAGCTCTGGATAGTGCTTCAGTAGCCAAAATAAAGAGAGAAAGGGACATGGTGTCCCCTTGTTTTAAACCTCTAGAGGATTTGAATAAACCATATCTTGTACCATTGATTAGGATAGAATACCAATTGTCAGCAAGAAGCATGTAGATCATATCAATCACAACCTCACAGAAGTTCAATTTCCTAAGCACAACTGAAAGGAAGCTCCAAGATAATTTATCATATGCTTTGGACATATCGAGTTTAATGACAATGTTGCCTCCCTGTTATTCTAATTACCAATATCATGGACAATCTCTTAGGCTAGAAGGATGTTCTCAGTAATGAGCATGCCTTTGACGAAGCCTGTTTGGTTATCAGAGATGAGTTTGGGAGTAGTTGGGATAATCTGGTAGATAAGAGTTTGGAGATAATCTTGTTGGACATATTGCACAGACTAATAGGTCTAAGTTGGTCTAAGGTGGAAGGTGAGGATACTTTTGGAATTAGAACGAGGTTAGTGTTAGTGAAGTATTTAGTAAGACTAGTCCTAGAGAAGTAAGCTTGAACAAATTGGCACACCTCTTTTTTAATAATATTCCAGGTAACTTGATAAAAGTGCCCATTAAACTTACCAGGCCTAGCAGCATTATTGGGATCCATGGAAAAGACAATATTCCTTATCTCTTCTTCGTCTGGCAATTAATACATGTATCTATTGTCTTCATCTGTAATAAGTGAATTCACACATTGTAAGATAAATAGATCATTGTCGTTGGGGCTGTGCTCAAATAGTTTAGAGAAGTGGTCGATAACAGCATTAGAGATAGCCTCATTACCCCCGATCCATCCTCCATTGGCATCTTTGATTTTATGTATATGAGTTTTCCTTCTTTTCTCTTTCACTACGCCATAGAAGTATTTGGTGTTGGCATCTCCTTCCTCTGCCCATTTGATTCTTGCTTTTTGTTTGAAAATGGACTCTTGAATCATTAGCCATCTAGTGTATTCAGCATGGGCCTTCGTAAGAGTCTACCTGTTATTGTCAGTGTCGTTAGCATCATAGATTTCCTCTTGTCGGCAAATATCAGTCTCTAGTTTTTTAACTTTCAAAAATATCACCAATGGTATCTTTGGACCATTTGCCTATGCTTTTAGAAACAACTTTAAGTTTCTATTGCAATACCCAAATATAGTTGCCCTGAACGTCAATGTTTCAGATTTCCTCAACTATAGAGAGATAGCCACTTTGAGAGGTCCAAAAGTTGAGGAACCTGAAGTACCTGGTGAATTTAGCCTTATCATTACCGGCTTTGAAAATCATAAGACTATGTCCATAGCCTCTCGCTTATTCTGTTTCTTCTATCCCTGCCATTGCACAATGTGAAAGGATAGACATTGAAGCCTAGGTCGCACACACCGCAATCCTCCATGCATGAAAGAAAATCTCTGCTCTGATTTAAAGTGTAAGGTGCACCACCTTTCTTTTCAGCAGCATTCATAATGACATTGAAATCTCCCATAATAGTCCATGGCCCGTTGATATAGTGATGGACAGACCTGATTTTGCGCCAAAGTTTCCTTCTTTTTTCAATAGTAGATTTAGCATAGACCTCTGTTATCCAGAAATTATCTCCATTGTGATTGGCCTCTAGAGTAATCTATTGTATACTATTGATGATGATAGCGCAAACAGTGTTGTTCCTCAATAGACATCAAATTTTGCTATTTATATTGGGAGCAGCATGATCAAAGCCCATAATATTCTTGTAATGCTCTAACTGATTTGCAGCCAAGAAGGGTTCCTGTAACACCACAAAATCAATTTTATGCACCCTGATCAATTTGGCCAATCTTATGCTCGCCCATTTGGATTTCACCCCCCTTATGTTCCAGTTAATAATGTTAATCATTAAAAATATTTTGGAGGTTTGCAAGGCACCTTCTTTCTTATTGGTATAAGTGAGCTTTCGTTGCCCACCTTTACTTTTAAGTTTTTTTCTTTTTGTCTCCTCTTGGTGATAGACCTTGTTGTACTCTCACTTGAGCTATTTCCTTGGACACTGGATCGTCAATTTCTTCAGTGTTCAACATCTCCTCTTTATCAGAGTTGTTAGTACCTCGTCATCTTCTGGGCCAGAGTTCTCTTCCCGTTCTTCTGTAGCACTAACATAGCCGTCTTTCTCTTTATGTTGGGTACTTCGTATATCTGGCCCATGTTTCTCAGTTGTTATTGATTCTTCAATAAACTCCAGTGATCCCAATTCCACCACAAGCTGGCCACTTAAACTTTTAAGTTCTGTGGTCCTAATGTTAGTTCATGTGAACTCGAGACCCTTGCTTTCCTCCAGTTCTTCGATTTGTAGGTGATTGTTGGCGCTGTTAGCATCATTTACAAGTATCTCTAGTTGTTGGTTCTTGCTACTGCTCCCTTGATTTTCTTTTGTATTGATCAAGTCGTTTTTCCCTTGCCACTCTTTCTGTTGATAATTCCAACTTCAATCGATTAAGGAATATTCTGATTTGGGGCATGTTTTGTTTTCTGCTTTGTCCATAAGACATTCTTGATCTTTAGTAGGCTTGTTATCCTATTTTGCTACCTTTTTTGGTTTTTGGCTTTCTTTTCTTGATTTCCACCTCTTCTACTGTATTACCTGTGATAGGTTCTTTTATTTCTAGTGCTTTCTCCACATGTTTTGTATTGTTGTCCTTCACCACATTGTAGATAGGTTGGTTGTTTTGTGTGTTCTGATAGTGTTCTTAGTCTTCACCACACCACTTCTTTGGCCTTTGTCGTTTTGCTTGATGTTCTTGCCTTCTTTGTGCTTCGGTCCTTGGTTTGTCGCAACATTTTGAACTTCTGGTTGCCCAGGCTGCATATCTTTAGTTTCATTGTTGTTGGTTGTTTGGTTAGCTATTCTTCTTGCCTCCACTTTGCATTTGTTGAGATCATGTCCCTCTAGTTTGCATGTCATGCAATAAGCTGGTACACCATCATATTCCAACCTTTGAACGTGACCTTTTAATCCAGCTCTGTTGGCCTAAGTAAAGGTGAAGTTTTGAAGACTGACAAAAGGAACTCAGACATAAACCAGGTCCATCTTGTAAAGCACAGTTATAATCAACCCAAACATATGAGATGCGCGTGAAGGAGATAAACATTACTTATCAGAATTAATACCTCCTGATCAGGATCGAAAAGGTTGCATACTGGATAAGGAGAAAGACTCCTTACACAAAGAGAAACACGGCTTAAGAAATGGATAGAGTTAGAGGATCATACCAACTAGAACTCTTCCACCAAGGAAGAGTAACATTTGCATTCTAGTCAATCTCTAATTGCTAACTCCTTAAATATTAGTGTTGTTCTCTTTTACAGGCAATGCACATAAGCAGAAGTTAAATGTGAATTGAGAGCAAAATAGCAAGGCAATTTTGCAAGCAATTTATGTGTGATTCAAGCGTGCAATCCTGAAGCTACTTGAACCAGATAGAAGAACCAGTTCCAAGTGTCTATCTTTTATTCTAGTTCAATTGTAGTAGGTGATTTTACATTGTACCTTTCAGGTTATTTAGAAGCAACTGTATTAGGTACTTAGAGTTTTCAAGTTAGAGTTAACTTGATGTTGTCGCAACAGTTGAGGTTGTGTGCCACAACGAGATTAGAGTTAATCCTAGGTTTACAAAAGAGTTTTTGTAAATGCAGTTTTTGGCTCAGTGATTTTAGTGGAGAGTTTGGGAAAATCCTACTGGAAGGTAGGTTGTGGTTTTTTCACCCTTTAAGCCAGATATTTTCCACGTAAAATCTCTGTGTTCTTTATTTTCTGTATTTATTATTCTGCAACAGTAGCAGTTGGAACACATAGAAGAACCGGGTCCTTCTATAATGAAGTGAAGCGAAAATTGGGTACCACACAATTTACCCCCCCCCCCCTTGTGTGGTATTGAAGTATAAACCATCAATTGGTATCAGAGCGGGTTATCCTTGAAGAGGCTAACACCTTAGGAACAGATCAAGATGAGTGCACCACCTGGAAACTGGGAAGGACAATCCACTGCTAGGCCTCCACTCTTTAATGGCCAATACTACTCCTGGTGGTGTTGATACCCAATTTTTCCCTATAATACTTTTTAAGTGCATATATACCTTCAAAACCATGCATTAGCATCAATTGATATTTTTTCATAATCTCTATATTTTAAAATTAATTTATCCTAGTATTTTATTTACATAAATAATTGCATCACAAATGACTTTATAGCAATTTTATGACTCAATATTGCTATTTATAGTTATATTAGGTTCAAATTATTTCACAAATATCAAGATTTACACCTTTTGGTTACAATTGCAATAATTTTACAATTATAGCATGTGTATACATTATAACTTTTTTTAACAGAAAATAGCTCATTGTATTTTTCTAAATATGTAGTAATTGTTTTAAAATATTTTTATGCATGAAAATTATTTTTTATAATATGTTAGTTATTTTATTAAATATTTTTTTTATAAATTGTTTGGTTATTTAACAAATAGCCTTTTTTTTAATCCCATTATAACCCAACTATATCAGCCCAAACCCCTTAATATACCGACCCAACTCACCCCCTAAGCCCAATCTGCACCTACCCGACCCAACAACCCGTTTGATCGTGGCCGTTGATCTTTTAGATCAACGGTCCACAACCTTTCTTACCAAATGAATCCCAAACGACCCCCTAAACCCTTTCATTCTTACCAAACCGCCGCCCTTGAATCCCTCGTCTCCCTCTTGTCTCATAGACTCGCCCAAACCCTAGCGCCGTCACAGGCATAAACCTTCACCTTATGATGCCCCTATGGCTTCTTCGGCCAGTCCTGGCCTCCTACCCACCGTGGCTCCTCGACTTCTTAGATCCTTGAGAGGATCTCAAGGAACTCAAGCAGTTCTGGGTTGAAACCTTGCTTGTTAGCCTGTCTCAGGCCATATTCTCGACCATGAGTAAGAGATTTCTCTTTATTTTGTTACGAATCTATGGTTTCTAAACCAATGCTCTCATCTTTGTTATGTTTTCTCAAAACCCTAGTCTATTACCTTCGATCATTACCAGATATGTATATTCTGAGACGAATCGAGCACTATTACATGTTTTCTCTGAAAATTTCTGGTTTTAATCGATTGTTCTTACTCCTACCTAAAACTAGGGTTCATTACGAGTTGTTTTTCAAAGGTTTTCAGACTTCTAAGTACTTAATCGACTCTCCTTTTATCTTCTTGACTGATTTTTACCCGGGTATTCAAACCTTAGTTGATTTTGTGATTTTTCTATCCTTTGCTTCAATTCTGAGTACTTTCTATGTTACCAGTCATATTACTTTGCCTTATTTCTGGGACTTAAACGTTTTCTTCGTCAAAACCCTTATTCTATGATTTTTGCCCTAATTAATCTCTATTAGGGTTCGCATCTGTTTTTGGTTAATTTCTATATTTTTGTGAAGTATTTACTTAGTTTATTTCTATTTATGGGAGTTGATATATTCTTTCCAGAAATCATTGTTACTTTGGAATTTGGCAGATTGATTTGCTCTGTTAGAGATTTGTATGCCTAAGTCTTGCCTGTTTTCCTGTTTACAGCCTTAATTAGTCATTCTTGCCTTATTCGATTACCTGTATATTTACTGATTCCTTTACGTGATTTTTCCTTAATTAGACCCCTGATTGTTTTATTCTGAACTCCTTTATTTGGTTTGATTTGAACTTATATCCTTAATTAGACTCCATATTATTACCGTTTGGCTAATTGCCTTCAATTAAGGGAGGTTTATTCTGAACCCTTATGTGATTGGATTCTGTGACTTCCTTAATTGACTGAAGTTGATTCTTTTACCTTAATTACTCTACTCTCGAACTACTATATAAACTCTCTTATTTTTATGTCTCAAACACGGAACACTAAGTTCAGAACACACACTCACACACAAACTCTCTCTTTTTTCTCTGCTACTTGTGATAATTATTGGTCTAGTTGGCTGAAAGCCAAGGCTAGACATTGGAACTACACCTGCTTTACAGTCTGCACTTTCTTCTTTAACCGGTATGTCTCTAAGTTAAATTTTGAAACTCAATGTGTTCCATTCTTGCACTAATTTGATTGGTTATGTATCCAATTTGTTTCCATGTTTACTGCTTTATTCAGCATGTCTAAATTCTGCCTTCTCTTATTCAATGTGTAATCAGCATGTTTAAACTTCACTTAGTCCTTTGATACTTGTCCAACATGTTTACTTAGTTCCCTTATCCCCCCCCCCTTTGACTGGTTGACCATGTTAGTTACTTAGTCTGCTAATGCATTCAATTGGCCCTAATTATATGTCCAATTCTGCCCAACCCACCCTTTTCTTCAACATGATTCTGTTACATTCTTTCTCTATGTTGTCTATTACCATGACTGACTTGGACTCCTAGTTGTACTGTGCATTTGTTGTCCCAAATGTTTCCCTGTTTATGTGGTTTCAACTCTGTATGTTCCCAATCCCTTTCACCCCTGTTTGCAAATCTGTTGGTTAAGTGTCTGTGAATCTGAGTATTCTATGATTAATTGGTTGTTTGCTGAATTACTTTCCTCAGAAATGATTTCAAAAACAGTTCTTCTACTCTTAGTAGTCTTCTCAAAATTGGTGTCACTCCCAGCATATTCTTAAACTGTTTTCCATTTCTGAATCTTTTCACTTCTAAAATTGTCTCTATACTGTTTTACTAAATCTTTCAAAACTGTGTCAAGCACTCTCACTTTACTCTTAAGACTATTAGGTTCTGCCCCTCTGGTGTGTATACTGCTTAGGGATACTTGTGATCCCTCTACACTCTGGCACACCAGGGCTGGCCCTTCCACACTCCACATAACCAATCCCAATTTGAGAAAGGTCTTGGTGTGAGCACTGTCCGAGATCGTTGAGGTCCTTAGGGAACTCTGACACACCAAGACACACTGTTGCATGGCCTGGAATCCCCAAGTTTACTTTGGGCCTGATTTGGGCTCCCTATAGTATAGTTTCATTTACTTATGTACTTCATTTGATCCTGGTCTGTAATAATATTCTTTGTAAACAGATATTAGGGTAATTAGTAAAAAGTGGAGGGTTCATATATTATTTTTGTGGGGAAACCGGGTAGAAATCATGCTTCTAGGCTTATGTGTGTTGATTCGCAATAGAAATCATGCTTTAGGTCTACACTATGTTTACATTCTGCAATAGATATCATGCCACTAGGTTTGCTATGCCTATTTGTATTAAAAACCATGCCATAAACCTGTGCATTAGATATCCTGCCTTAGGATAATCATGTTACTGCTTTGCATATTAGGAAACATGTTATAGTCATCATCTAATTTATGATTCTGCCTAAAGTCATAATCACCTAGGAACTCTATAATTAAACTACTGTTGTAATCATGCTTAATAAAATGACCATCTCTCTCTGTGCATTAGAAATCTTGCTTTAGGACTCTGTTTGCATTTGCTAAATCATGTCTACGTCGCTTAAACGAATAACTTTCTATAAAAAGGTTCAAAAAATGGTCCAACACATAGATATCATGTTCTAGCATAAACATGCATGAAATCAGATTTGTAAAATTGATCGCCTAGATCAGCATGCCTATAGGATTGGATAACTTCAAGTTGTTTCAACTAGTTCTCAGAATTACGATTTCATACGGACTTGCGCCTAGGCAAGCCTTATGTAAGTAATGGTCTAAAAATGTGAAAATATGTTCTGTTTATGTGTGAAACTGCCCAGGTTTAACAAGCCTTAAAATCAGTAGGCAAACTAATGAGGATTCTGTCACTTCGCCTTAAAACAAAATGTTGCATATTCTGTGTTTGTGATACTCATCTAGATATCATGTTCTAGGGCCTTCTGAAATTATGTAAAATTAGCTGTTTGAGACGTGTTAATTATTTGTTTGCATGTGGAGGTAAACATGAGCCACTTAATTCCTTCTCTATTTGATAGTCCTATATGTTCTTTGTTCTCGCTTAGATTTTACCTTTTAAATAGCTTAGGAGTGTGTAGAACTGCCTAAGTATAGAGGTCCTAAAAGCCTCCAGGACCACAAGGAAGGGACGGGTAAAGCACACTTAGAGTTCGTTAATTAAACTCGCTTATATAACCACTAAGGGGAGGGTAATGGGTGGTAAAAGGATATGATGACCTATGCGCTAATGACACGTGTAACCCTTCTACTTGAGGAAGACTTACCGGGTATTGTACAGATGTGATCCTATAGGTTAACCAACTTAGGACTTCCCTTCTTATATTTACATATGTGCTTAGACTGTCTAGACATCCTTGATTGTATATGTGTGCTTAGACTGCACAAACTTCCTTTATTTGCAAATGTGTGCTTAGACTGCTTACTTGTTAAATGACTAATTCACATAACTAAGTTCGGTCGGGACCCACCGTTGTGGACCAGGAGGAGTGCCTAACACCTTCCCTTCAAGGTTATTTCGAGCCCTTACCCTAATCTCTGGTAATGCAAACTGGTTACATGAGTTAATTGCTCTAGGTGCCCTAACGCACCCTAATCCATTAGGTGGCGACTCTTCAAATATCCAATTACCGAAAGGACACGAGTTGTTCCCAATGAATTTCGAAACCCGGACTCCGCGAGGAAAAAAGAGGCGCGACAACATGGAGACTCTGCTGGGGACGTTTTAGGCTCTTACCATAACGAACTTATTTTTGTGAATTAGTCTTAAGCATGCTTTATCCCGTGCACCCTCCCCATTATTTGGGTTTAACTACTTATTTTCAAGCATCCATGATTTCCTTTATTTCTTGAAACTGACTTGTCTCTTTGTTTTCTTTTTTTTTCCGTAACTGTCATTCAATTATTTAAACGCATTTATCATTTTTTTAACGTGCAAATACTTGGCAACATGCTATTTATTGTTGCATAAATCATGCTCAACATCATATTCCACTCGTGCGTAATGAATCCTATAGCAACGCTTGATGAGTGTTTGCGCTGTTCCTATATATCACCCTTTAAATTTTGAAAGGCGTATTTGCGGTAAAACTAGTCGATCAGCGGTGCGTTCGACGGTTCTGTGCCTTTTCCCCTCTAGTTATCCGCTTGAGGGTCCCAATCTAGTCCTCTATAGCAACCTTACTCTGATTAATCGTACATGCATCATGGTCAAACCTAGCCGGGTTAATATGTTGTCCACATAATAACCCTTTAAGACAAGCCTCGCCCAAAAGTCCATCGTGTTTTCCATAATTCCAACGGACGCAATCACAACTGTGTGCATTAATTTGGTGAAATAAGTGTCAATATGCTAATCATTGTTGTATAAATAGACGAATCTGGAGGGGAAAGGGCCTACCCACCTTTTGTTTTGTAGAAAATGAGGCACGAAGTCCCCACATCCGGTATGGTCAGTAGCATGACTTCACTTTTGCTAGATTGGTGGAGGGATCTTCCCTCAAGTGACCAAAATCATGTGAAACGAGTCTTAGGAAATTTTCCTTCTCTGTTGGATCTTCAGCCAAACAAGATGTTGATCGAGGCTGCCATTATGTTTTGGGACAAGGAAAGGGCTGTGTTCCACTTTGAGGACATAGAAATGACTCCTCTTCTAGAAGAAGTAGGAGGATTTGCTGGGTTGCCTTGGGATAGCCCTGTTTATTAGCACCTGAAAATCGCACCACTAGAGGATTCCTTCAGATGATGGGATTGAAGAAAAACGATGACTTGGAGTGCCTGAAAAACTCCTACATACCTTTCGACTTCCTCTATGAAAGATACGGTCACAGTAGCTCTTACCGTATTTTTTGATGATGAGTTCTCAATCACCTCCTTGGGCTGGGTTAATCGTAGGGTCTTCGTGTTCATTGTGTGTTTCTTGGGCATGTTGGTATTCCAGATCCAAGGGGATAGAATCCATACTAGGCCGGCCATAGTGGAAAAAACCTTCATGGACGGGATCGAGGGGCAAACATATACCATTGTCCCTATGATCATTGGAGATATGTACTGGGCCTTGGAACAGTGTCAGAAGGGGTTCAAATTCTTTGAGGGTTGCAATTTGCTGATACAGGTTTGGTTGTTAGAACATTTCCAAAGGGGTCAATACCGTCAGGAGTTTCCACGAAGGCCGTGGAATGACCACATAGCTTTCCATCACCCTAAGAGAATGACTTACATTCCGGACATGTTTGCTCAACCTAAGGATGTTGTAGGATGGGTGCAGTTTTTCAACAAGTTAATGAGGGCCAGGTTCAGTGGATGTTCGAATGGTTCCCCACCGACGAGTTCATCATCAGATCCAGACATGTACCACACTTGGTGTTGATTGGGTTGGGGGGATATACCCTTATGCTCCCCTCAGGGTTATGAGACAAGCAGGCAGGAGACAGGTCATACCACGAGTCGCTAAGATGAGTCACTTCATAGCTGATTTTCAGGGTGACTCCATCCCGTATAAGAATGAAGCACAATATATGTGGACTTTGAAGATTATTGTGGAAAAGGATACTATCGAGCTGGACCGATATCATGCGAGTCATTCATACTTCTACCCCTCATGGCTGGATGATAACATAGCAGGAATCTTCGAGCCAAGGGGTTGTCCAGGGAACAGGGTCATAGACGAAGCTGCCGAAGCAGAGGTGAAATACAACAAACTACGCAAAAGAGTTCGCGAGTCTGAAGCGGAGCATATGGAGCAGTATAAAGCCGACATGGAAATGATCAATGAGTGGAAAGAAAGGGCTGTTAAATCTAGCGAAGTCTGGAATATGTGGAGTACAGTTTGATGGAATTGGAGGGGAAGATAACAAAGAGAGTCACCGACTGCCAGAACGCTGAGGGAAACGAAGGAGGGCATTTGGCAAGGGAATTCTTACTGCTGAACCTGCACGAGCTGGGAGAATTGATCCACAATAGCATCCGGTCTGGAGAGGGTCCTTCTGGGACCAAGTAGATTAGGTTTACCTGTTTTTCTTTTAAATGTAATAAGGCCAAGTGCCATTAGTAACATTATTTAGTGTCGTTTTGGGTCATTTATTTTTACATTAATGAAATGAGGTAATTATTGGCAGTAAATTTCTCCAAATCTATTTGTCTCTAGGCCTACCTCAGGCACAATGAGGCTCCCAAATTAGGACACGAATTTACATTCCGGCATATGTGTTTAAATACTGCAAACATTTCAGAATCATTACTGACTTGGCTACCTTTTGTTTTTCTTTCTTGCTTTTTTGATTATTCCCATTCCCCAAAAAGGTTGGTTCGTGCATACTGGCGTCATCAGCTTATCGCACAAGATCTAGGGGGCCTCTACCTTCTCCTCCTCCTAGTCCACCAAAAGGCAAGGGAAAATCAAAAATGGAAGATTTGAACGACACCAAATAGGAAACCAACACACTGGTTGAACACGCAGAAACTTCTGATGGTCGGGGTACTCAGGTCCCAAATGATGCAGTTTCACGGCTCGAATAAAAAATACTAGAACTCCAGGGTGAGCTTGAGCATGTCCGGAATGTGGAAAACCTATCCTTCTCGCTCAGCATCCCAGACATCAATCATCCAAACACTCAGAACCCCGCTCCACCTCAAAACACACCCAACAAGCGCCCACAAAATCCACCCGTACCTCACCATTATACAACTCCACCACAAAATCAAACTATCCCACCACAATACCCTCCAAACACCTACGACACTCCACAAAATGCTTCACCGATCATTCCTGAACCCCAGAGTTCCACTAATGATCACTACCATACTCAGATTCCAGGTCACCAAAACAACCCTATATATGTGGAAACCCTACCTCACTCCACTCAACCCACCTCCTATGCACCAGAGTCTGTTGAGAAGGACATGCTCATTAAGAACCTGGACGAGGAGCTCAAGAAGTTGACCAACCGAGTTCAAGGCGTAGAAGGAGGCAATGGGATAAAAGGTCTGAACTATGAAGACCTATGCATACAGCCGGATGTAGAACTGTCAGAGGGTTACAAACCTCCAAAGTTCGAGATGTTTGACAGTACAGGTGATCCAAGGGTTCATCTAATGACCTCTTGTGACAAGCTTGTCGGGGTCGGAAAGGACGAAAAGATCCGGATGAAACTTTTTATGAGGAGTCTTACGGGAGATGCTTTGTCCTCGTACATCAGCCAAGATCCTAAGAAATGGTCCAACTGGGTGAGCATGGCATCTGATTTCATGGACCGATTCAGGTTCAACACAGAAAATGCACCAGATGTTTTCTACATTCAGAACTTCAAGAAGAAGCCCACCGAGACTTTCCGCGAGTATGATACTCGTTGGAGGTCAGAAGCCGCCATAGTCAGGCTAGCATTAGACGAGGAACATATGAACAAGTTCTTTGTCAGAGCACATGATCCGCAATATTATGAAAGATTGATGGTTATTGAAAACCATAAGTTCTATGATATCATCAAACTTGGTGAAAGGATCGAAGAAGGCATCAAGAGTGGGATGGTAACAAACTTTGAGGCATTGCAGACCACTATTAAAGCATTGCAGTCAGGCGGCATATCAAAGAAGAGAGACCTGGGGGCAGTAATGATGGCTCAAGGCCCAAAATCTCCACTCACATACCAAACGCCTCCACTCACATATCAAGCACCTCCACCCACATACCAAACACCTCCACCCACATACCAACCCTCATCTCCCAAATATTCCTAACCAGCCACTGCCTATCACACATATAACTCCCAACCATCTCACTTCCAGTCACCTCCGTCTCATCAAAATTACCCAAGACCCCGACCTAACTTTGATCGCAAACCACCCAGACAATACACCGCTATTGCGGAACCCATCGACCAGCTGTATGAAAGGTTGAAGGCCGCTGGTTACGTCACTCCTATTCTCGCTGTGGCAGTAGAGAACCCATCTCAATGGGTCTACCCAAACAAAACCTGTGCATATCACTCTGGTATGAAGGGGCACACCATCGATGAGTGCCAAACATTGAAAGATAAAATCCAGACACTGATTGACAACAAGGTCATACAGGCAAAAAAAGCTGCACCTAATGTCCGTAACAATCCTCTCCCGGATCATAGGGGCGGTGGAACACATGTGATAGAGATAGACGAAGAATGGGATCCTGAGGGGTCAATCGGGCTTATTCGAGAAGGCGATGATTTGAAATTTGCAGTCACACTCAATCCTATTATAGTACAGATGCAGCTGCCAATCGAAGTTGAGGTAGCCGAATCGATTCCATTTGAGGTAGAGGTAGCTCCACCTGCAGCCACACCTATTCCATTTGAAGTAGAAGTGGCCACACCTTTCATAGTGACAGTATCAACCACACCTTCTTTTGATTCAAAAGCAATACCCTGGGATTACGTTGCCGAAGCTAGGCGAAAGGGAAAGGCAAAGATAGAAGAATCTGATGCTGCACAAGGAATTACCAGGACCGGAAGGGTCTATACACCTGAACACTTGGGAGGATCGAGCAAGGAGGCTTCTACTAAGAAACCCGTCATTGAAACTGGACCATATGACCTTTGGAGGAAAGTACAGGCAAAGGGATATTCCGTCATCGATCATTTGAGCAAAACCCCCGCCCAGATCTCCATCCTATCACTGTTGAAAAATTCATAGGCGCACAAGAATGCTTTGATGAAGGTGTTAAACGAAGCTTATGTACCCAACAATATCACCTGCGAAGAGATGGCCAACATGGTAGGGCAGGTGCTGGAAAGTCATAGGATAACCTTCCACGAGGATGAATTACCGCCTAAAGGGTTGAATCATAACCGAGAATTGCATGTCACTTTACAATTTGAAGACAAATTCATTGCCAGAGTCTTGATCGATGGAGGTTCAAGACTTAACATTTGTCCGTTGGATACTCTGAAAAGATTGGACAAAGGTTTCCATGAGATACGGGCAGGGAGTATGAACGTGAAAGCCTTTGATGGGTCTTAAAGGGCCACAATTGGGGAGACTAATCTTTGTCTACAGATGGGGCCAACTTGGTTCGACGTTTAATTCCAAGTGCTTGACATATCATCTTCATACAATCTTCTGTTGGGTCGACCTTGGATACATGCCGCTGGGGCTGTGTTTTCCACACTACACCAGGCCGTGAAGTTCGAATGGAAACATTAGGAGGCGATCATCCACGGAGATGGAAGCAATCCTATCTACACCAGTCAAACCATCCCGGTTATCGAGAACAGAAGAAGGCTCTGAGGGGAAACTTATCACCACATCGAACATGTCAATGCCGCTGAGAAAGACAAATGGTGGAGTAACAAGATAGAAAGCATATTAGCATGGACTGGGTATGAACCCGGCAAAGGGCTTGGGAAGAATCTCCAGGGCATTACTAAACCTATATAGCTGAAACGTCATGGTACTACCTTCGGGCTCGGATACCAGTATACATGGCAGGAGTATGATGATTGGTCGCCTCCATGGAATGGACGTTATTACCCTCTCGAGCAACCAATGCCGCATCTGGGTCAAACTTTTCACCAGGCCGATACAATATGGGGAACGACATAGGAAGAAGCGTTAGCTGGCTGAGGAATTTGTTCCTAGAGGAAGAGGATATGGATTGCAGTGCAATAATTGAGGAGGAGGAGGAAGAAGGTCTCACCATTCAGACTGTGGAGAAGGGAGTTGTTCTCAGGAACTGGACCGCCATACCATCCCGAGCCCACCGAGTCCCTAGCATTATTATTACTTTTCCTGATAAACCGGTGACTGTGACATGTAATGAGACAACGCAACATAAGGATAGTGAGTTAGAAGAAGAGGATGAAATACCTGAGGAAGTTGTCAGTGAGGTTGAGAACTTTGAGAATAAGCCTAAGTCCAACCTGGACGAAATCGAAGCAGTAAATTTGGGAGACGCCAAAACTGTCACAGAGACTCGCATAAGCATTCACTTATCACAGACAGAGAAGAAAAAATACATTGATTTCTTGAAGAAGTATGAGGATATCTTTGCATGGTCATATGACGACATGACCGGTCTGAGCACATCCATAGTGGCTCACAAGTTGCCCACCAATCCAATGTGTCCGCTAGTAAAGCAGAAAATATTCAAACAAAATATGAGCCTCAAAATCAAGGAGGAAGTTACTAAGGATATCAAGGCCAAAGTCCTCAGGGTAGTTGAATACCCAACCGGTTAGCCAACAATGTACCAGTTCCGAAGAAAGATGGGAAAGTCAGAGTATGTATCGACTATCGATTATTTAAATAGAGCAAGTCCCAAGGACGACTTCCCATTGCAAAATATACATATCCTAATCTATAATTGCGCCAAGCATGAGCTCCAATCCTTTGTAGATTGCTTCGCGGGTTATCATCAGATCTGGATGGATGAAGAAGACGCAGAGAAAAAAGCTTTTATTACGCCATGGGGGGTATACTGCTACAAAATGATGCCATTTGGTCTAAATAATGCTGGGGCTACTTACATGAGAGCATGACAACCATCTTTCATGATATGATACACAAAGAAATAGAGGTGTATGTGGACGACGTCATTATCAAATCTAAGAAGGTCGTAGACCACATAGCATACTTAAGAAAGTTCTTTGACAGGTTAAGGAGGTACAACTTAAAATTGAACCCCACAAAATGTGCATTCGGGGTTCCCGCAGGAAATTTATTGTTATTCATTGTCAGCCCACGAGGGATCGAGCTGGACCCATCCAAAATTAAGGCTATTCAAGAGTTACCGCCACCTAGAAGAAAAAGGACGTGATGAACTTCCTAGGACGCCTTAACTATATTAGTCGCTTCATAGCCAAATCCACAGTTATATGTGAGCCCATCTTCAAGATGTTGAGGAAAGACGCCGAAACAAGTTCGACCGAAGATTTTCAGAAAGCTTTCGACAAAATCAAGGAGTACCTGTCCACACCACCAGTCTTGGTCCCGCCGGAACCGGGGTGACCTTTGTTGCTCTATCTTTCTGTATTAGATGGAGCCTTCAGATGTGTTCTAGGACAACATGACGAGACAGGTAGAAAGGAGCAAGCCATATACTACCTGAGTAAGAAATTCACACCTTATGAAGAACGATACTCTGCTAGAACGCACTTGCCGTGCTTTGACCTGGACATCTCAGAAATTGAGGCATTACTTCTGTTCCTACACCATATACCTTATATCCAGGATGGACCCTTTGAAGTACATATTTCAGAAGCCCATGCTGACTGGAAAGTTAGCCAAATGGCAGATACTGTTAAGTGAGTTCGATATCGTCTATGTAACTTAAAAGGCGGTCAAAGGACAAGCATTGGCAGACCATCTTGCTGAAAATCTTGTGGGAGGAGAATATGAACCCTTGAAAACATATTTTCCTGATGAAGAAGTGTCATTCATAGGAGAGGACATTACTGAAGCGTACGACGGTTGGAGGATGTTCTTTGACAGAGCTGCAAATTTCAAAGGAATGGGCATTGGAGCCGTTTTGGTATCGGAAACTGGCCAATATTATCCGGTGTCGGCCAAACTCAGATTTCCCTGCACCAACAACATGGCAGAGTATGAAGCCTGCATACTAGGTCTCAACATGGCAATCGACATGAATATTCAGGAGCTGCTCGTAATCGGTGATTCAGATTTGCTTGTGCACTAGGTACAAGGAGAATGGGACACAAAAAATTCCAAGATATTGCCATATTTGCACCATGTACAGGAATTGAGAAAGAGGTTCACGAAGATAGAGTTTCGGCATGTTCCTAGAATTCAGAACGAATTTGTCGATGCATTGGCCACTTTGTCATCAATGATACAACATCTAGACAAAAATTTCATTGATCCTGTCCCGGTGAGAATCCATAATCAACCGGCTTACTGTGCTCATGTTGAGGAGGAGACGGATGGAAAACCTTGGTTCCATGACATCAAGGAATATTTGGCAAAAGGAGAATATCCGGAACATGCAAACCACACTCAGAAACACACACTTCGGAGATTGTCCAATCACTTCTTCCACAGTGGAGGGAACCTATATAGAAGAACCTCTGATTTGGGACTGCTAAGGTGTGTCGATGCAAAAGAGGCTTCTAAGCTACTTGAGGAGATACATGCTGGGACCTGCGGCCCGCATATGAATGGTTTTGTCTTGGCCAAGAAGATACTCAGAGCTGGATATTTTTGGATGACCATGGAAACGGATTACGTCCAGTATGTCCGAAAATGCTACCAATGTGAAGTACACGCCGATACGATAAAAGTGACGCCAAATGAGCTCAATGCAACAAGCTCACCTTGGCCATTCGCCGCCTGGGGAATGGATGTCATCGGTCCAATTGAGCCCACTGCTTCAAACGGGCAGGTTCATTCTAGTGGCCATTGATTACTTCACAAAATAGGTAGAGGCCACATCATACAAGGCAGTAACTAAGAAAGTCGTGGAAGATTTTGTCCGCGACCAGATTGTTTTGGAGTTTCAGAATCAATCATCACTGACAATGCCTCCAATCTCAACAATGATCTGATGAAGACCATGTGTGAGACTTTCAAAATCAAGCACAAGAACTCCATAACATATAGACCTCAGATGAATGGAGCCGTAAAAGCCGCCAACAAGAACATCAAGAAGATACTAAGGAAGATGGTAGAAAACCACATACAATGGCATGAGAAGTTATAATTTGCCTTGTTAGGGTACCACACTACAGTCCGCACATCAACTGGGGCAACTCCCTACTTACTGGTTTATGGTACTGAAGCTGTTATTCCTGCTGAAGTGGAGATTCCTTCTCTGGGAATCATACAAGAAGCTGAGCTCAGCGATGCAGAATGGATAAGGAGCCGCTATGAGAAATTGGCCCTTATAGATGGAAAAAGAATGAACACAGTATGTCACGGTCAGCTTTATCAGAACAGAATATCTAGAGCTTTCAACAAAAGGGATAAACCAAGACAGTTTGCACCAGGACAGCTGGTGCTGAAGAAGATCTTCCCACATCAAGATGAAGCCAAAGGGAAATTCTCTCCCAACTGGCAAGGTCCCTACATGGTTCACATGGTGCTAACAGGAGGAGCACTCATACTTGTGGAAATAGACGGAGAAGTCTGGCCAAAACCAATCAATTCAGACGCAGTCAAGAGATACTATGTTAAGACTGTTTACATTTATTCATCATGATGTAATTGAACTAAGCTTGACTTGATTCCCGTTTAAGAGGGGATACGTAGGCAGCCCTGTGGGTTCGGTCATATCATAATAAAATTTTCATTTTCCCCAGAACCAGAAACTGGGGCAGAAGTTTGAGGAGGACCCTCAAAATTCCGGAGCAAGTCCAGCTGACGCCATCATATGCCAGAAAGTCAGAAATTGGTTAAGAAACTGGAGCAGAATTTTGAGAAGGATTCTCAAAATTTTGAAGAAGATTCAACATGTTTCGTCACTCGCAAACGGCCGAAGGATCATCTACCAAACTAGGGCAGAATTTCGAGGAGGACTCTCAAAATTCTAACACAAGAAAGCTGCAATCCAAGTGTTCCTAGGGAAACTCAAACAAGGCCTCTGGAACGGAGGAACAAAGCCACCAAACGAAGGAACGAACCAACCTCCCCTTACAAAACTTACAATTCTTCTTTGAGCGCAGGCACATCTGACGTAACAGCAGCATTCGCAAATATATACACGCAGCAAAATCACTATCAATCGGGTCGCCACACACTGAATATATCTCCAGCTAAGAAATATTCTACTCTTATTTGCTACTCGTACTTTGCATGGGACTAAGCCCTGTCCCGCATCTTGCATGAGACTAAGCTCTGTCTCCACTCTTGCATGAGGCAAACCCCTGCCTCCATATTTGAATAAGGCTAAGAACTGCCTTCTCTTGCATGAGGCTAAGCCCCGCCTCCATATTTGCATAAGGCTAAGCACTGCCTTCTCTTCGCATGAGACTAAACCCTGTCTCCATATTTGCATGAGGCTAAGCCCTGCCTCCATATTTGCATAAGGCTAAGCATTGCCTTCTCTTTGCATGAGACTAAGCCCTGTCCCGCATCTTGCATGGGACTAAGCCCTGTCCCGAACCTTGCATGAGGCTAAGCCCTGCCTCCATTTTGCATAAGGATAAGCTCTGCCTTCCATTTGCATGGGACTAAGCCCTGTCCCGCATCCTGCATAGGACTAAGCCTTGTCCCGAACCTTGCATGAGGCTAAGCCCTGCCTCAATATTTGCATAAGGCTAAGCTCTGCCTTCCATTTTCATGGGACTAAGCCCTGTCCCGAACCTTGCATGAGGCTAAGCCCTACCTCCATTTTGCATAAGGCTAAGCTCTGCCTTCCTTTTTCATGGGACTAAGCCCTGTCTTGCATCGTGCATGGGACTAAGCCTGTCCCGAACCTTGCATGAGGCTAAGCCTTGCCTCTGTATCTGTACAAGGCTAAGCCCTGCCTTCCATCTGCATGGGACTAAGCCCTATCCCGCATCTTGCATGAGACTAAGCTCTGTCTCCAATTTTGCATAAGGCTAAGCACTGCCTTCTCATGGGACTAAGCATTGTCCCTCCTTGCATAAACGTTGCTCTATTCCGGCACTATCTATTTGCTCCTATTTCGTGCTAAGCTCTGCCCTCAACCTCACAAGACTAAGCCTTGTCTTGTTGACTTTAGCATCATATTATTACATCTCATAGGCTGAAATATCGCCAACTTGTCCAAAGGCATCATTGTCTAAAGGCATCACCCTCATAGCCGGAAGACACCATGACATGGCCTGAGGATCTCTCAAATTTGCATATCATTATTCAAAGGTGTCATGGTTTGGAGGCACCATTTTCATGTCCCGAGAACATCATTTCATGGCCTGCGAATATCCTATCTCATAATTCATGGGCCAGGACATCATAGTCTAAAGACGTCATCCGCACCGTCCAAAGGCAATCTTTCATGGTGTAAAGGGAATTTGCATCATGTTTAAATTTTTGCTGTAATCTACGTACTTGCATGCATCGTATTCTGTGTTTGCAGGTGATCTCGGAGGTAACCGTTTTTCAAACAGGAGCAACCTTCGCTCCCGTTTCCGCTCATACCATTTTCACTTTGCCATTCATAAACGATTCTCATCAGTTACCCATCCTACCTCGTGATATCCAGCTATCTGCCCTATAATACACCCGATACACTCTAGACCCATAATCATAATTCCATCCGACATTACCATTCACAAAAGATCCTTTGCTGAAATTGGCTACCATTCCTATAACAACTCTATCGACTTCATTCACCGGTGGATTCAGAACTACACATGGCTTGATTCCTGTAAAACCAAGGATATGTAGGCAGCTTAAAGACCAAGGTTCGTCCTATATTTTCCAAAACGCCCATTCGGTCAAAATTGGCCATCATTTCTTTACCGAAAACTCTTTCATCCTTCCCGGGTAAAGAGGGACAGCTGTTGATACCCAATTTTTTCCTATAATACTTTTTAAGTGCATATATACCTTCAAAACCATGCATTAGCATCAATTGATATTTTTCCATAATCTCTATACTTTACAATTAATTTATCCTAGTATTTTAATTACATAAATAATTATAAATTGCATCAAAAATGACTTTATAGCAATTTCATGACTTAATATTGCTATTTATAGTTATATTAGGTTCAAATTATTTCACAAATGGCCAGATTTACACCTTTTCGTTACAATTATAATAATTTTGCAATTATAGACTGTGTATACATTATCACTTTTTTTAACAGAAAATAGCTCATTGTATTTTTCTAAATATGTACTAATTGTTTTAAAACATTTGTATGCATGAAAATTATTTTTTATGATATGTTAGTCATTTTATAAAAAATTTTCTTTATAAATTGTTTGGGTATTTAACAAATAGCTTCTTTTTTTAATTCCATTATAACCCAACTATATCAGCCTAAACCCCTTAATATACCGACCCAACTCACCCCCTAAGCCCGATCTGCACCTACCCAACCCAATGCCCCGTTTGATCGTGGCCATTGATCTTTTAAATCAACGGTCCACAACCTTTCTTACCAAATTAATCCCAAACGACCCCCTAAACCCTTTCATTCTTACCAAACCGCCGCCCTTGAATCCCTCAGTGCTAGGGTTCTTACTAAACCCTAGCGCCGTCACCGGCATATACCTTCACCTTATGACGCTCCTATGGCTTCTCCGGCCAGTCCTAGCCTTCTACGCACCGTGGCTCCTCGACTTCTTAGATCCTTGAGAGGATCTCAAGGAACTCAAGCAGTTCTGGGTTGAAACCTTGCTTGTTAGCCTGTCTCAGGCCATTTTCTCGATCATGAGTAAGAGATTTCTCTTTATTTTGTTACGAATCTATGGTTTCTAAACCTATGCTCTCATCTCTGTTATGTTTTCTAAAAATCCTAGTCTATTACCTTCGATCATTTCTAGATCTGTATAGGTCTGAGACGAATTGAGCACTATTACATGTTTTCTCTGAAAATTTTTGGTTTTAATCGATTGTTCTTACTCTTCCCTAAAACTAGGGTTCATTACGAGTTGTTTTTCAAAGGTTTTCGGACTTCTAAGTACTTAATCGACTCTCCTTTTATCTTCTTGACTGATTTTTACCCGAGTATTCAAACCTTAGTTGATTTTGTGATTTTTCTATCCTTTGCTTCAATTCTGAGTACTTTCTATGTTACCAGTCATATTACTTTGCCTTATTTCTAGGACTTAAACGTTTTCTTTGTCAAAACCCTTATTCTATGATTTTTGCCCTAATTAATTTCTACTAAGGTTCTCATCTGTTTTCGGTTAATTTCTATATTTTTGTGAAGTCTTTACTTAGTTTATTTTCTATTTATGGGAGTTGATATATTCTTTCCAGAAATCATTGTTACTTTGAAATTTGGCTTATTGATTTGCTTTGTTTTGTATGCCTAAGTCTTGCTTGTTTCCCTGTTTACAACCTTAATTAGTCATTCTTGCCTTGTTTGATTACATGTATATTTACTGATTCCTTTACATGTTTCTTCCCTTAATTAGACCCCTGATTATTTTATTTTGAACTCCTTTATTTGTTTTGATTTGAACTTCTTTCCTTAATTAGACTCCCTATTATTACTGTTTGGCTAATTGCCTTCAATTAAGGGAGATTTATTTTGAACCCTTATGTGATTGGATTCTGTGACTTCCTTAATTGACTGAAGTTGATTCTTTTACCTTAATTACTCTACTCTCGAACTACAATATAAACTCTCTTATTTTTACCTCTCAAATACGGAACACTAAGTTCAGAACACACACTCACACAAAAACTCTCTCTTCTTTCTCTGCTACTTGCGATAATTATTTGTCTAGTTGGCTGAAAGCCAAGGCTAGACATTGGAACTGCACCTGCTTTACATTCTGCACTTTCTTGTTTAACTGGTATGTCTCTAAGTTAAATTTTGAAACTCAATGTGTTCCATTCCTGCACTAGTTTGATTGGTTATGTATCCAATTTGTTTCCATGTTTAATGCTTTATTCAGCATGTCTATATCTGCATTCTCTTGTTTAATGTGTAATCAACATGTTTAAACTTCACTTAGTTCTTTGATACTTGTCCAGCATGTTTACTTAGTTCCCTTACCCCCCCCCCTTTTTGACTGGTGTCGCGCCCCCTTTTTCTCGCGAAATCGAGTTTATGACATTTGGTTGGGACAACTCTTTCCTTTTGGGAAAGGGGTTTTGCAATTTTGAAGAGTCGCCACCTAATGATCAGGGTGCATTAGGACACCAAATGAGTTTGATTTGGATAACCAGAGATAGGGTAAGGGCTTGAAATTATTCTAAGGGGAAGGTGTTAGGCACCCCTCAGAATCCACTAGTGTGGTTCCCGGCCAGACAATCATTGTGAATTTAGGTGCAAATAACATGTAGACAAATAAAGCTTCAAATAAGAGGAGATTTCACATAATGGTTTACAAATAAACAAGTCGGAAAGAACAATTGAAAAGCTGATTTTTAAAAGAAAGAGTTGAAATTGCTAAAAGAAGTAAAGAAATAGAGGGAGGGGTCCTAGGTTTATTAAAAATATGAATCACCCCACACAATGTCCGGTAATCACTCCTCAATGAGGGGCTACACATGACATTATTGCGTGGTCATCATATCCATATCTACCCTTCCCACCCCGTCAAGGTATTAAAGCGCGGAATGGTCTCGATTACTTATTGTATGCTATTATCCGTCCCAATCCTATCAGTCCCGGAGGCACTTAGGACTACTAATCCTAAAAGGGAGGGATATTTTCAAAAGGTCAAAAATCTAAGGCGACATACAAAACACACATTGCACATTTAGGGGGGGGAAGCATGTAAACAAACAAAGGCTCAATCACACCTCCTTGAACAGAAAAGCACGTAATTAGCATGACTTTCACATACTGGTTAAAGTCTGATTAAATACCAAATATGAGAGAACTTAAAGGTTGAGGCAGACTGATTTACTACATAATTCAAATAAGAAGCCCGAATCAGGCCTGCCTGCTGGTTGTAATTAATAGAACAGATTCAGTTTATAGTTGTTACCCTATGGTTTGCCTAAGTATTAAGACGGGGTCCTATAGGCATGATATCTACTGAATTCAGAAAATAGTAAGGCTTGAAATAAATTGTTTGAATGCATACTTGTTAAACTTGCTAAGTGAGGGAATCAGATTATTAAAAGAGAGGCAGGATTTAATGAATTGATTATAAATTCTGCAATTGTCAGTATCCATTATTACTGGTTTTATATCTAACACTGAGTGAGGCGAATCAAATTTGATTAGAAATTCCTATAGGCATGCTTTCCATGCGTTGCTGATTTTAAACTTTATAGACATGGTGTAAAAAAAATGCAGAAACCTTATAGACATAGTATCTAAATGCATAAGGCTTGTTTTACCTATAAACATGGTATCTAGATGCAGAATTTTTTACGACCTATGAACATGGTATCTAGATGTAATTGATTATGCATAAGTGAACAATCCTATAGGCATAATTTCTGTACGAAGTTGGCTATGCAGAATTCAGAATAGACCTATAGGCATGATTTCTATTTGAATATGCAGAATTCAAGATACCTATAAACATGGCTTCTATATGAAGTTGGATATGCAGGAATATAGTAGTGCTATAGTCATGATTTCTATATGTATTTGAAATATGCAAAATTATGATAGACCTTTAGACATGATCTCTATATGAATTTGAAATATGCAAAATTATGATAGACCTATAGACATGATCTCTATATGTATCTGAATATGCAAAATTGTAATAGACCTATAGACATGATTTCTACCCTTTGCATGCATAGTTACCCACCCTTTTTCACTAGCCAGCCCCAAGCGTTTATTAAAAGTTATTACAAACCAGAATGAATAAAAAATTACATCAGAAAAAAAAATAGTAAAAAAAAGTACAACCAAAGGAGAGCCTGATTCAGACTTCCTGTCTGAAATATGAGATAGACCAACTCAAAGACCACTGATCCAAAGCCTTTCTCCAATCAGAGTGTATCAAAGTTCCCTAAGAGCCTCAATGGGACTCCCGGCAACGCTCACATCCAAATTATATCACCGGAATAGGGATAAGTGCAGTGTGGAAAGGCCAGCCCTCAAGTGTCCAAGTTTAGAGGGAGATCAAAGGGTCCCAAGGCAAGGCTCCCAAGAGGGGGGCAGAACTTAAAATCTAAGAGAGAGTGCAAGTGAAGAACATAATTCTAAGAAATAAAAGGAGAGGGAAACAGGTACACAAAAGGGGTTCAGGGAATAGGGGAATTGCAAAGAGCCTATTGCTTAGGCTAGGGCAAGCTTTAGGCATACCCAGCAATGGAGGATGCTGGCATGCCTATAAGTCTGCCAGAACACATCATATTAGAGGCTAGGATACCAGGGGATCAAGTTTGAGTCATGGACAATAATATGCAGTACAATCATGCCTCAAACCATAGCATAAACACATAGGGAGTGGGGGTTTTGGGATTCACAATAGATTTAGAATAGGCAGAAGGAAATTACAGCATGCTAAAGTAAGCATTGAACTACACACAAGCAGTAGGCAGACATGCAGGTAAAGGTAGTAAATAACATATTGTTGTGATTGCTGGAAACCTTAATCAGGACATACCAGTTTCAAAGAAGCAAAATACAGCAGTAGCAGTACTTGGAAAACAGGCCATAACAAAGGTAAGAGAGAATGCTTTTGAATGTGAGGGTGAGTTCAGAAAACTAGGAGTGTTCGTGTTAATGAAAGAGCAGGTATTTATAGTGTGAAACAGGCAGAAAATAAGGCAAGAAATAACCATGTACCAATTAAATTCAATCAGTATAAGAACTTCCTTAATTAAGGAGTTCAAACTTAAACGGTAGTTAACAGAAATCATTTAAGGAAAGAGATCGAGTAAGCATCTTGTGCAGAGTAGGAAATTAGGGGTAAATGCATAGGAGTTTAATTAAGGAAAGAATCTTAAGATATACGGTTCAACAAATAAGGTAAGATACCCAATAAAATCAATCAGTACATAGTAAATCAAGGAGTCAGGGGTTCGAAATCACTGGTTCACGAGTAAACCAAGTTTGAAAAGCTAAGGAAAGTTTTTGAATCAAACCAAGTAACAGGGAAACTAGCACAACAAGGAAAGAATCAATCAGATTTACAAAAAGGAGGTCTGAAATCAGTCAAAAAATTGAAAGTCATTTTAGAGGGGAAGCTCAGCATATATAAAGAGTACACAAGTATTAGGCATCCGAGGCTGAATTTAGGACAAAGAAAAAGCGTCATGCAATCACAAAAATTAGTAAGTAGTGAACTATAGGAACATGGTAGTCATCTTAGTGGCAAAGAAGAGGGAGAGTATCAAATAGCATGCAGAGGGTCCAGTAGAAAGACCCTAGAAGAGTTTAGCAGGAAATCAGAATCATATAAAGAAACAAAGGTTGAAACAAAGATTTCGAAACACAGTCGACCAGTAGATGAAACAATCTTCAGAAACTCGAATAGGTCCAAAGAAGTTAGGGTTTTGAAATCAAACAAGTTCAAAGATGAAGAACAAGCAAATCACATAGCGAATAGTCTCAATACTCGGATGAAACTCCAAATTTTAGGGTTTTTCCATCAATCGAGTGTAGAGATGAAAAGACGAGTAATCAAGGCAAAAACTAACGAAATAAGTTCAGAAATCTCAGAAAGGAGCTGAGACTTTTAACATGCATTTTCCAGTAGAATAACAATCATAAGAAACACAGTAGAAGAACACATAAGAAATACAGTAGAAGAAACACATAGGAAATACAGTATATGGAACTTATAAGAAACACAATAAAAGACACACATGCGAAACACAGTAGAACATACTAAAGATCAGAGAAACTTTAAAGGATAACTTAACGAAACCCTAAATCGGAAAAAAGATGAAGGCTCTGAAGGTATAGTTTTGAAAAAACTTTGAGAAAATGTTTAAAAGCTTAGAGAAAGCACTGATATACAACGGATTTAAAAGAATCGGAAAAACCTCGAAGGGCTAGGGTTTCAAAAGAACCCAGGTGATGAGAAAGGCTTGGAAAGTCATTGATTTGAGCCGGAGAAGTCGAGATCAGGCTCGAATGACCATGGCTGGCCGGAGCAAGGTCGGAGACGGCCATAGAACTCGAAACAAACAAAGTTTGGGCCAAGCTTCCTCATGGTCAGGCCTTGAAACCACAGTAACCAGGCGTGTAGGAGTTATGGGAGGCCGGTATAGGACTTCAATGGCCTTGGAAGCCATGGATTCCGGTGGTTTTAGGGTGGAAGTGGAGGGAGGTGGCTAGGTTTGAGAAGCTTTGAGAGAGAATTGAGAGAAAGGGGGGTTTCAAAGGCGGCCGGGGATGCAAAATGACTAGGGTTTGGGGGTAAGGGAAATTAAAAAAGGAAAGATTAAAAGGTGGCCATTGATCATTTTGATCAACGGCCTGGATTGAATGGGGAATCCGGGTGGGTTGTTTAGAAGGGTCGTGGGTCAGGTAGATTAGGTAATTGGGTTTAATTAGAGGTCCAAATCCGGCTAAAATTGAAATGCAAATGGGTTATCATTTAAGTAGCCATTTTTTCCTCATTTATTTTATAAGAAATAATAAATAATTTCTGGAAGTAAATTAAAGGCACTAAAATGATTAATAACATATAATTATCAATTTGAAAATACTAGACTTAATTTTTTTTAATAAACATAAACGCAATTAATTCTTAAAAGGGGCTAATATTGCAATTATATGCAATTTAGCTTTAAAAATACTAAATAAATTCGTAAAAATATGCAAATATATATTAGCTATATTTTAGTATAAATATGAGAATCTAATAAATGAATCACCAAAATGATAATTTTGGGAATTATTATTGGTTTTTTTTAAATAAAAATAGGGGAATAAATTGGTTTAAAAATCTATAAAAATTAAGGAAAAATAATAAAACATTTGGAAATGCTTATATATGTGTACATATGCTATTTTNAAAACCTTAAGAATTAATGGGAAAAATAGTAAAATGCTTGGATATACTTATATATGCGTATACATGCTATTTTGAAAGGTATTTTGCATATAAAAAATACAGGAAAAAATTGGGTATCAACAACTGCCCCTCTTTACCTGGGAAGGATGAAAGAGTTGTCGGGTAAAGATATGATGGCCAATTTTGACCTGGCGAATCGGTTTGAAGAGGTTCGGCCGTGCTCTGGCTTCTGAACTGCCTACATATCCCTGGTCTTATAGGAATCAGGCCATATGTAGTTCAGGATCCGTCGGCGGAATATGCCGATGGAGACTTTCCAAGAGCGGACACAATATTCAGGACGGGGTGAATGATTAAGGTCTGATGGGGCTGCGGGAACTGGAGCGGAATCGCTCCTGTAGAGATGGCCGTTGCTCACCGGTTTACCTGCAAATAAGCAAATACAAGCATATATTGTGCATAAATTTAAGCATGATGCAAATTCCTATCGGACCATGAATGTTGTCTTTGGACGGTTAGGATGACGTCCTTAGACCATGATGTCCTAGGCCATGATGCGTATAATAAATATTTCGCATGCCATGAAATGATGCTCTCGGACTATGAGAATGATGCCTCTGAACCATGATGCCTTTGAATAATGATATGCAAAAGATTAAAGGAATCCTCAGGCCATGGCATGGCGTTCTCGGGCTATGCAAATGGTGCCTCCGAACAATGACGCCCTTGGATAATTTGGCGATCTTTCAGCCCATGAAATACAGTATTTGGCGATCTTTCAGCCCATGAGATGCGTAAAAAAAGCGGCGATCTTTCAGCCATGCAGAATGTAAATGAGGTGGCGATCTTTCAGCCATGCAAGCGTAAATGAAGCGGCGATCTTTCAACCATGCAGAATGTAAATGAGGTGGCAATCTTTCAGCTATGCAAGCATAAATAAAGAGGCGATCTTTCAGCCATGCAGAATGTAAGTAAGGTGGCGATATTTCAGCCATGCAAGCGTAAATAAAGTGGCGATATTTCAGCCATGCAGATGCAGATGGAGACAATGTTTAGTCTCGGAAGGCAAAACGGTAGCCTTATGCAATGCAGATGGAGACAGTGCTTAGTCTCGGAAGGCAGAATGGTAGCCTTATGCAATGCAGACAATGCAGATGGAGACAGCGTTTAGTCTCGGAAGGCAGAATGGAAGCCTTATGCGATGCAGAAAATGCAGATAAGATGGCAAATGGTAATAGAGTTTCTTAGCTGATAACAGGTTGCGATAATTGTGACTTCTGGGGATATTGTGATATAGGGCATATCACCGGTGTGCGTGGATAGCAAATGCTGGTAAATGCAATAATTTCGAGAGTTGTATTCCTGAACAACATTTGTCTCGCGAGTGTATAGTATGTGAGATGCTTTCACAATCCAAGTGTCTGCATCCAAAGAGAAATCGTGAGTTTTGTAGAGGGGAGGTTAGTTCGTATCCCTACTGGCCTTGCTTGTCCTGTTCGTCTTTGATCTGGTGGTACCGTATGTATCATTGGGGGTAGCGTTGTTGAACAAAGCGATTTCGACAATAAACATGCATGAATTTGTAAAAATAAGACACATGTATATATTTAAGAACAACTTTTAGATGAACCGACGATTGCGACGTGGCTCAAGACATCGCGACCTCTCTTGCTACGGAATTTTGAGGGTCCTCCTCAAAATTCTGCCCCAGTTTAATTAGTTGATGCTTCTGACGGCTACTGACGATGACTGGCTGAAATTACTTCGGAATTTTGAGGGTCCTCCTCAAAATTCTGCCTCAGTTTCCAATTGCGGGGGAAAATGAAAATTTAATTGAATTTTGACCGAACCCATAAGGCTGCCTACGTATCCCCTCTTAAACGGGAATCAGGTCAGACGTAGTTCAATTTACATCATATAGGAAAGCATAAAGATCACACATAATAGCGCTTGATTGCATCTGAATTAATCGGTTTCGGCCAGACTTCTTCGTCCATTTCAGCAAGTATGAGGGCTCCTCCTGTCAGAACCCGGTGAACCATGTATGGACCTTGCCAGTTAGGGGAAAACTTCCCTTTGGCTTCATCTTGATGCGGAAAGACTTTCTTTAATACCAGCTGCCCTGGTGTGAACTGTCTCGGCTTGACTCTTTTGTTGAAGGCTCTGGACATCCTGTTCTGATAAAGTTGACCATGGCAAACCGCATTCATTCTTTTCCCATCTATGAGAGCCAGCTGCTCGTAACGACTCTTCACCCACTCTGCATCGTCGAGTTCAGCTTCGTGTATGATTCTTAAGGAAGGAATTTCTACTTCGGCTGGAATGACGGCTTCTGTACCATAAACCAGCATATAGGGGGTTGCCCCAATTGATGTGCGGACTGTGGTGCGATACCCCAATAAAGCAAATGAAAGCTTCTCGTGCCACTGCTTATGCTTCTCTACCATTTTCCTTAGTATCTTCTTAATGTTCTTGTTGGCGGCTTCTACAGCTCCATTTATTTGAGGCCTGTAGGCTGTGGAATTCTTGTGTTTGATCCTGAAGGTTTCACACATGGCTTTCATCAAGTCAC